>NC_081436.1:45895503-46032177 GCF_949786415.1 Peromyscus eremicus
AAAAAGTCATCATGTTTAAGGGGTGGCAAGGTAACTCAGTTGTTAGCATTTGCCTAGAATGCACGAAGCCCTGGATTGATACTTTGAGCTCTAGCATCGCGTCATGGTACCCATGCCTGTAGTCCTAGCACTTGGGAGGTAGAGAGAGGAGAATCAGTAGTCCATCATTATCCTTGGCTACATAAAGAGTGTGACCAAACCTGGGCTCTGTAAGACCCTGTCCCAATATTTAAAACAAGTACAAAACCAGTATCAGGGATGCAACAGCTGAAAGTAATACTGCCTTTATTTTAGCCAATCCTTGTGAAATCCTACTACATGTGCTTTATAATTAACTGATCCAATTATTTCATTTACACAGTCCTATGAGGGTTGGGGATATATCTGAGTGATAGAGTAGCTGCTAGCATGTGTGAAATTTTGAGTTCAACATTCACTGCAAGGCCATCATTGAGGGGGCTTGGAGATGGCTTCATTTGTAAAGTGTTTGCTGTTCAAGTGTGAGGAGCTAAGTTTGGGCCCCAACATCCAGGTTCAGTGAGAGACCCTGTCAAAAAATAAAGTGGAAAGCAATTGGGAAGATATCCAACATTAATTAATCTCTAGTCTATGCATACAAGCACATACAGAGACATACAGACAGCAACACAGAGACACACAAAGGAGAGAGAGGGAGAGAGGGCACATCATTCCCGGAACCATATCCTATACCTGGGAGGAAGGAAGACTTCATCAAGAGGCCAAAAAGAATGTGATGAGATAGTCTGTTCTGGGCCATGCCCCCCCCCACGCCCAACATTGGTTGATTATTATAACCTATTAACAACTTATATTGCTAAATGACTGCACATACTTCATTAAACCTAAGCATAAAAATGGGTTGTTCACACTGTTCTTTGGGTCTTCTATTTACAGTGTAAATGAGAATTCCTGGAAAGAAGCTTTGTCTACAAATGCAGATGGACTGATTAGAATTTCAGTGACCTTGGAGATTGGAATGTTGCAGTTCCAGAGCCTATTACCGTTTATCTTGGGATATCTTTAGCCCACTCAAGAGCCATTCCCTGTGTCCTTTGGTGTAGGTGGAGTTTTCCTGTCCCAATGCCTGCTCTCAAATAACTGACACAGAGGCTTAAGATTACTTATAAATGCGTGGCCAATAGCTCAGGCTTGTTACTAGTTAACGCTTACACTTAAATGAACCCACATTTCTTTTCTATGCTTCACCTCATGACTCATGAATTGTTACCTCATTTTCTATATGTCCTGCTTCCTCAGCAGCTGGCTGGTGTCCTCCCTGACTCTGCCTTCTTCATCCCAGTATCCTCAGTTGGAATGTCCAGCCTAACTTCATTGCTATAGGCCAATCAGCTTCTTTATTAACCAATGAAAGTAATACATTTTCACAGTGTACAGAAGGCTTGTTCCACAGCATTTCGGTGTGGGACCTTACATCCTGACTACAGATAAAGATCTTTGGGCATATATTAACAAAACCCTAATTTTTCAACCAAAAGGCTAAGAGTCATTAGATAACATCTGAGGCCTATAACCACGATTGTCATGTTTTGTTGTAACCACCTCCTTAATGTTTCTACCAATGTATTTTAAGGGTCTTGATTTATGACTTTCTTTGTTCTATTATTATACAAACTTCACCAAACTGCTTCCATATTGGGACATGGAACTTGGGGTAGCCTAAATCTGTATTCTGGGCCATGGTCACTCATATTTGTCTCTAGAATAAACTATCTTTTATTCCCTTTGAGGTGAGAGCTGTGTTTTTGCATTAACAACAGACTCCCATGTTATATAAAATGCTTACTAAGTAAGTACATTATGTTTTCACTTGTTGACCTATTTTTTATTATAAAATTTTGGTCTTTGGCCCTTCTGATGGTGAGGAGAGGTCTCAGTCTTTACCCCTCTGCAAGACAGTGGACTCATCTTTTAACATCTGTTTACTCTCTAATTCCCAGATTCTTTCTTAACTCTGCTCTGTATTATAAGTGATTTGAGATTGAAGGTTGTATTTCTCAAATTCCTTGGTCATATAGCAGCTTCTGTTAATCCCACTGGCTGAGAATAAGACCACTACCCCCAGTTTAAAGCCAAATTTTAATCAGGCTTTAATTAAATACTGGCTAGGTAGATGAGCTTTGGCCAGGTTTATACCCAGGTTCCTGGGAAAATGGCCCTGAATCATGTTTTGCAGTGATTTAATATTTCCCATCAGGTCCAATCAGTGACAAGCATACATCCTGATGTATTTCCTGCCTGCGAACCTCTGGCCCACATGTTATCAAGCACATTCAGTGCAGATAGGTCAAACAAACTTGTTTAGGGGAGTGAAAACATGTGGCTTGTTACATCCCATAAACAATAGCCTCCAGCATTTCAGGAACTATCTGTCCTTGTGCAAGGGGCTTGCAGATCAGAGGCTTTTTTGTTTCATGGATCTCTAAGGCATAGTAATTAAAACTTAAAATGTAACTTGGGGTCTCACACTTCCAGCTAGAGTTAGCAAATAAGAGACTGTATTAGTTAATTTTCCATTGCTGTGCTTACACACTATGGCCACGCTTATAAAAAGAAGGGTTTATTTGGGGCTTACAGTTCCAGAGGTAAGAGTCCACGGTGGCAGCAAGTGGCAGGTATGGAGGCAGGAACAGAAGCTGACCCCCCACATATTGGACCTCAAGTAGGAAGCTGAGAAGACACATGGTAAAATTTTTTAAATTCTTAAAGATCATTCACAGTGGCACACTTCCTCTAACAAAGCCATACTATCTAAGCCTCTCCAACCAGCATCACCAACTGTGGGTGGCATCTCATTTAAACCACCACAAGGGCCTTGGTGAGTGTCTGGTCCCCAAAAAAATTCCTTTTCCCAAGGTCAGGCATTTAGACAAAAGCCTGCATTCCCTTGGGGGCTTGAAGAAAGTTCCTATTTGCTAAAGAAGGGGCCATTCTCCTTATCTCTGGCAAGACGAACATGTGGTTGTTCAATTAACATATGACTATGGTGCTACTAACATCTAAAGGTCAGTGCTAGCCTCTAGGCTCCCTCAGTCCCTGCTGCTCACAAGCCCCACTCCAGCTCACAAACTCCCTTTCTCCTGTTCCCATACAACACTGAAAAACTCCCCCCATGCTTCTCCCTGCTTTCTTGAGAGACAGACGTGGTGGTTTGGAATTTTCCCTTTTCACCTATGGAGCAGCTATTTGGCTTCTTTACTGCTCCATTTTTCTTTCTTTCTTTCTCTCTCTCCCTCCCTATCTCTCTTTCCTTTTCTTTTCTTTCTTTTTTTTTTTTTTTTAGTTTTTCAAGACAGGGTTTCTCTGTGTAGCTTTAGTACCTGTCCTGGCTCTCGCTCTGTAGACCAGGCTGACCTCAAACTCACAGAGATCTACCTGGCTCTGCCTCCCAAGTGCTGAGATTAAAGGCGTGCGCCACCACCGCCCGGCCACTGCTCCCATTTTTCATTCAGTGAGAGAGACTAGAAAGTATGGTGTTTTAAATGAGAATGGTTCCCATTGACTATTATATTTGAATAACTGGTGAAACTGTTTGGGAAGGACTAGGAGTTATGGTCTTGCTGGAGGAGTTGTGTCACTCGGGGTGGGGTTTGAGATTTCGAAAACCCACATCATTCCTGAGGAGTTAGCGCTCTCTCTCTCTCTCTCTCTCTCTCTCTCTCTCTCTCTCTCTCTCTCTGCCTGGTGGTTGTTATCTCAAGACATGAGCTCTCAGCTATTGCTCCAGGGCTTTGCTCATCTGCCAGCCATGATGGTCATGAACTCACCCTCTGAAAACTGTAAGCAAGCCCCTCAATAAATTCTTCTATCCACTTGGTCATGTTGTCTCTTCACAACAATAGAAATATAACTAAGTCAAAAGTCATGAAGAAGTCAGAATTAGGCATGATGAGACAAGTCTGTAAGCCAATACTCAGGAAGCTGAGGCATTAGGATATCTAGTTCCAGAGGAGTCTGGGCTACATAAATGAGACCTTTCTGTAAGTGATAAAGACAGGGAGGGAGACAGAAAGAGTATTTCCCATTTACACTCTCAGCTTGAGGTTTTAGTTCCTTGCAAATGGGTCCATTGTAGTTGCTAGAAGACCATAGTCCCTTGAGACCAGGAGTACAACCACTTTCTGGCCTGAGGACTTAGGAATTTCTTGCTATTACCGTGTTCTAAGTTGTTTCATGGCATGTGAGTGTGTGTGTGTGTGTGTGTTGGGGGGGTACAATAATCAGAAGTTTCGGTCCTGCCTGCCTGTTTTCAAATACCCAGCAGCCACTTCTTAAATAGTTGACTTGGAGGCTTAATATTACTTATAAATGCTTGGTCGGTAACTCAGGCTTATTACTAACTAGCTCTTACACTTAAATTAACCCATAATTCTGTGTTTAGCCACATGGCTTGGTACCTTTTCTCAGTATAGCATTCTCATCTTGCTTCCTTTGCATCTGGCTATGGACTCCTCTGACTCTGCCCTTCCTCTTCCCAGAATTCTCCTAGTCTGGTCACCCCGCTTATACTTCCTGCCTGGCTATTGGCCAATAAGTGTTTCATTAAACCAATTCAAGTGACAAATCTTTACAGTGTACAAGAACATTATTCCACAGCAGGGTACTTGTATGATATAACAGTGAGTTTAGAGGCTTGAAAGATACCAGTGGTAGGAGGTAGAGGCCTCAGTAAGGATTTTGTTTGTTTATTATTTTTAATTACTATCTTAGTCATTGTTTTATTGCTGTGAAAAGACACCCAAGGCAACTCTTATAAAAGAAAACCTTTAACTGGGGGCTGGATTACAGGTTCAGAGGCTTAGTCCATCATCATCATATTGGGGAACACTGTGTACAGTGTGTACAGGCAGACATGGTGCTGGAGAAGTAGTTGAGAGTTCTGCATCCTGATCCACAGAAAACAGTGAGAAACTGGGCCTGACATGGGCTTTCGAAACCTTAAAGCCCACCCCCAGCAACATGCTTCCTCTAACAAGGCCACACCTCCTAATCCTTTTCAAATAGTACCACTCCATAATAACTAAGCATTCAAATATATGAGCCTGTGGGGGACATTCATATTCAAACCACAATTACGTTTACTTATACCCAAGGGGGTATACCTTGGATCAAGTGTGGAGGTCAGAGAACAACTTGCTGGAATTGGTTCTTTCCTTTCACACACAGATCCCTCTCTCATGGGTGTAGCTTCCCTATCATTTCTAAGAAACACAGTCTCACAGCAGACTTCATAGACCACTGGCTCTTACAATCTTTCCACTCCTTCTTTCCATGTTCCCTGAACCTTAGGTGCAGGAGTTGTTTGTAGATGCTTGTGTTGGGGCTGGGCTCCCCACAATCCATTGCACTCTGCATCTGTTGTGCTTTTCTGTACTGGTCTCTGCTGCAAAGAGAAGCTTCTTCGACGAAGGGTGAGAGCTACACTGATCTGTGGGTATAAGGCTAAGTTTAGAATGCACTTAGGAATCATATTGGTCTAGTGAGTTCTCTTTTAAGATCCATGTCCCCCCTAGCCCCAGGTAGTTGACTAGGTGTCTAGTACCAGGCATGTCTTCCCTCCTATTGACTAGGCCTTTAGTCTAATTAGACAGTAATTGGTTACCAGCAAGATATGAGTGCCACTACTGTACATTTAAGGCTATCTTGCCATGCTGGTCATTTGTTATCATTCATGGGCATCACGGTTGGATAGAACCATTGATTGTTTCCTTCCTTGTCATCTTATATAGTACATTCTGGTATAATGAAAGCTAGACCACAGGAAGGAGGCTTTCAGATTAGATATAGCTCGAACCTTCTGAGTCCTGTGTCCGAAATAAGTGGTCTGTTCAGCAGTAGGAACTTACTTTCAACCTTTGAGAGACAGTCAAGGGCAACAGCAATAGCTATATTGTTTTGGGAATCACTTGGATTACCCTGACAAGCAACTCGGATAGAGGTTTCCCACGCCTGGTATTGGGGTTTTTGTTAGATAGTCTATGGCTCCTGCGGGGAGTGGGGTATGCATTGTCAGCCCAAGTGGCATAACTTCATCTCTCTCTCTCTCTCTCTCTCTCTCTCTCTCTCTCTCTCTCTCACACACACACACACACACACACACACACACACACACACACATACACATACACTGTGTATAATTTTAGATAAATATAAAAAATATGATTCCTTCTTTAATAATGTTCACTGCCACTCAATTCACAGTACATAGGAGATACAAACAACCTCAATGTACTTCAGCAGATGAATAGATAATAGAAATGTAGGACAAACTCATGATGGAATAGTATTCCTTTGTAAAGAAGTGTAATTCACAGGTAAATGGATAGAACTACAAAAGATCATATTGAGTGAGGTAACTCAGATGCAGAAAGATAAATATCACATGTTCTTTGTTGTCTGAGGCTCTTAGCTCCAATCTTCAGATGTGAGTATATAACCCAGAGTAACTGCAGAAAACGGGAAGTTAAATGGACCGGGGGAAGGGAGAAATGAGAAAATTCAGGGTGGGGGATTTAGTTGCGGGGGGGGGGGGGCAGTTGAAGGAGATCAATACATAAGGACAGGAAGGGAGGAGAGACAAATAACATTAGAGATGTTTGACAAAGTCTTGAGGAATTGTATCACTTAAAAAAACTTGACAATTATATACATGGATAGAATGTACTGTGATAATATTCACCCCCCCTCCAATTACCCTCCCTTCTTCACCCCAAGTAGTCCTCTTACCCCCATATGTTTTTTGGGCAGGAAGGGGTTGGTTCAGGCTTTTGCAGGGAGCTGCTCTATATTCATGATTTTATGATGGTCATGTCATATTCAGAATACTCCTGTCCATCACCAGCTCTTATAGTCTTTCCACTTCATCTTCTGTGACTCTTTGTGTTTTGGAGGGAGTGATATAGATGTCTTCCTTAGTAACAGTCCCTTGTTCTCAGCATTGACCTTGGCTTCCTTTTTTTAAGATGATAGAGAACAAGAGAAGCAGATTTGTCTGTCAAACATGAAGCAATACCACCATCTAGTGGGGACAATCCTAACTGTTTTACAAGCAAAACTCATTTTTTTTATGTTTTATTTTTTGTTTTTTTCTTTCAACACAAGTGAAATTTGTATACACAAACACATTTTAATAATATGAAATTTATATCATCCTATAAGCTTTTTTCTAATTATTATTATTTTAATTAATTAATTTATTATATATCCCGACCACAGCCTCCCCTCCCTCCTCTCCTCCCCCACTCCCCTCTGCCCCCCCAAAACTCCTCCTCTGTATTCAACAAGTGAAATTTTTGTCAGCATTTTTTCAGAAGATATGGTTTAAGCTATTGTATTCCCCATAAATGAATTAATCTTGTTGCAAACTGGAACTCCACCTCATCTGAAGTTATTCAAAGTCAGTACAAGGTGGAGCAGATTCCGAGACACTAAGACACTACTTGATTCTATTTCTCCCAATGCCTGTAATCCTTGCCATTGACATTTTTTTCTCTGTGCTGGGAATTCCAGCCAGAGCCTTTCCATGCTAGGCAATCCAATCTGTCCATCATGGAGCTATGCCCCCAACCCTATCATGCATCAATTCTTTTTTAAAAAAAATGGTATTTTATTAGCATAAAAATGGTATATTAATTACAGGTAATAATGGGTTTCTTTTTTTTTTTTTAGAATTCAATCACTACTGAAATGTTTTAAAAATATCTATATTAAACAAAAATGTCTTTATAAGATAAAAATAATCTTCTGCAATGCAATAAATTGCAGATCAATGACATTTTAACTCTAGATTATTTCAGTTCAGTTTTTGGTTTCGAAATCTAGAGACAGTTAAAAGGAAAAAAGACAGAAAGAGTTGGCAGAATTCCTATCTGGTTTTGCGCTTCTCTTTCTTTCTTTCTTTCTTTTTTTTTTTTTTTTTTTTGGTTTTTTGAGACAGGGTTTCTCTGTGTAGCTTTGCGCCTTTCCTGGAACTCACTTGGTAGCCCAGGCTGGCCTCGAACTCACAGAGATCCGCCTGGCTCTGCCTCCCGAGTGCTGGGATTAAAGGCGTGCGCCACCACTGCCCAGCGCGCTTCTCTTTCTTGTTTGGACCACTTGTTACACTGTTTAAAGATGCTGCTGCTGCTGCTGCTGAAGCTGCTCTTCCGTGACCAGTAGCCTTTAGACGATCAAACAGTTTATTCCCGGACGGAAATTCACTATGGCAGTGGTACAGCTGATGAGGACATCACCCACTGTTTGTGGTTCAGCAGGTGGTACTTTGACAGATTCCCCCCCCACCCCCACCCCCATCTTCGGTTTTCTTTCCTTTGGATTTAGGAACACTTTTAGCTTCACTCTTTGGATCCTCACACACTTCTGTGGTCTCTGTGATGCAGACATTTTTCTTGGGGCCTATTTTCTAACTCTTTGACATTGTCTTCATTTAAGTTAGTATCTTCTAGATCAACCTTTACTCCTTCTTCAGTTCCATTGAAATTGTCATTGTAATTCTGGGCTGATGTATGTTTCTTTTTCTTCTGTTTTTTTTTTTTTTAGAAAGCTTTTGCTTTGGTAAATCTTCCATTTCTTCCTCAGAATTGGCATTCAATAAATTTTCATCCATTTGAGCTCCTGAAAAATGTTCTTCCTCTTCCTCCAACTGCTGCTTTAACAATGCGACCATTTGTCGATGCAACAATGGGTTTCATGATGACATTTTCACACATGAACATAATGTGGTTTGATCATATTTAACCCTTCCATTACCTTCTGTGGTGGTTTGAATGAGAAATGTTTCCCATAGTCTTGAGCATTTGCACATTTAGTGGCAATGTTTGGGGAGGTCTAGGAGTTGCAGCCTAGCCAGAGGAAATGTGTATGTCACTGGAGGAGAGTGCTGAGAGGAAAAAAGACTTGCTCATCTGCATTTTGGTCACTCTGCTTCAAGATGTGAGCTGAGTTTCCTGTCCCAGGTGCCTTGCCTCACTGCCATCCCTGCCACCATGGACTACTGCCCTCTGGAGTCCTCAGCCCAAATAAACTATTTCTTCTATAAGCTGCCTTGATCATCCTTTTTTTTTGTCATGGAACAGAAAAGTAATGTAATGAATACACACTCTTGTTCCTTGCCCACTCTCACTGATCTCCTCCCTCCTTCTAACTAGCCTCACTTCTATCCCCTGCCCCCCCAAACCCAATGAATTTCACTAGGGTTGTATTGTAGCATATTATTTTAAGATGTGTTCCTTTTGTTTATGCTGTGGAACATTTGTTTTAACGAGGCAAAGATGTGTTGCATTCTTTTATGTTGCATTTGTTTAACTCTGTGAAGCTGTGTTATTTTGCCTGTCTAAAACACCTGATGGTCTAATAAGGAGTTGAATGGCCAACAGCCAGGCAGGAGATAGGATAGGCGGGGCTGGCAGGTAGAGAGAATGAATAGAAGGAGAAATCTGGGAGAAAAAGGAGAAAGAGAACAAAGAGAGGAAGATGCCAGGGGCTAGCCACACAGCCACCCAGCCACCCAGCCAGCCATGGAGTAAGAGTGAAAGTAACATATATAGAAGTAAGAGAAAAGTAAAAGCTCAGAGGCAAAAGGTAGATAGGGATGATTTAAGAAAAGTTGGCTAGCAACAAGCCAAGCTAAGGCCAGGCATTTATAATTAAGAATAAGCCTCTCTGTGTGATTTATTTGGGAGCTAGGTGGCAGGCCCCCAAAAGAGTAAAGAGCCAAGAAAGCAAAACCAACCAACAACAGAGTTGCTTACAGGAGCATGGACAAGAGGTTACTTATACGAGCACGAGCAATTTACCAGTGGTTACACTACCAAAGAAAATGTCTCCTTTCCCCTGAGCAACCATTTGCTACTTACAAATCCTCAGAGAGGGGTAGGGACCTCATGAGTCCTCTTCCTCTATGACAAGATGTTGATGAGCCCAATCTTGTGTAGGTATTGCAGGGAATCACAGTTGCTGTGAGTTCAAGAGTGCCATGGCCAGAAGATAGCATTCCGCAACACTCCACTGTTGCGGTAGCACGCTACCACCACCCGTTCACCATGTCTGAGTGAGGGGCTGTGGATTAAAAAACAGAGACAAGAGACAGCGGGTCATTCTCCTCAGCAGATGCCAAATGCCGTTTATTGAAGGAGGGAGGAGGTCTTAAATACAGCTTACAGCACAATGGGAGAAACCCAGAGGGCAGAAGTTCGCTACGCTACCGATGTTCTACATTCTTGCATCTAAGCTGTTTACACCAAACGCAGGATACACAAACAAAGAACCTCTGGTGAGCATTCAGGAAAAAGGAAACCGGCAGGGAATCAGCATAGGGAGGACATCTGGTCAAGGTTGGCAAGCAAGGCAACAGCTACTCAAAATGGGGGGCCAGGGCCCTACACTCCACCTTATCCTCTGGCTCTTACTTTCTTCCTACCTCCTTTTCCTTGCATGATGTTCCCTGAGCCTTGAATTGGATAACGCGGATGTCATGCTTATGGCCAAACATTCAAGAGTCACTAGTCTCAGAACTGTGACCAGTTATGAACCTCTGCAGTCACCTCTGGCCACAACAAGAAGCCTCTCTGATAGAAGCTGATAGTAGCACTAATCTACAACAGTTAACATAGTCATTTGAAGGGCAATTTGATAGACACACCATGTTCACTTAATAAAACAACAGCAGTAGTTTCCCCATGAGATCCTAAGATCTTCTAAGCATGGGCTTTTGACCAGGTTTACAGTACCAAACATGAATTCCTTTATGTGGAAGAAGCTTCAGTTCCAATCAGAAGGAGGTTGGTTTCCTCATAACAGACTTGCCACTGTAGCACTATAGGACACATCATATCTAGTTGGTTGGTAGTGTGGGGCACCCAGGGTCCATGGCTGTTGATGACAACTCTCTTTCCCCAGCAGCCTGTGTTAGTACTCTTGGCACAAACAATCATTCAGTTTTAATAGAGAAACCCAAGTCCAGCTTGCAGGAAGTGAAATAAGATGGCTAATTTGAGTTGTCAACTGGATGGAATTTAGAATTACCCTGGAAACAAACCTCTGGGCATGTCAGTGAAGGATTTTCTAGATGAGGTTAATTCAAGAAAGAAGATCCACCCTAAATGTGGGCAGTACCATCTCATGGGCTGGGGCCATGTCATGTATTGAGAGCAGGGTGAGCACAAGCATTCCTTTCTCTCTGCTTCCTGACTGCAGGTGCAATATAACCAGGCACTGCCTGCTCCCGCCGCCATGCCTTTTCCCTAAGGAGATGGACTGTATCGCTTTTGGATTTCAAGCCAAAATAAACTCTTCCTGAAGTTGCTTTTGTTGGGGGGTATTTTGTTGCAGCGACAAGAAACTTAACTTGGCCTCATTAAATAGAAATGAACTTATTCACTGGGCAGTGGTGGCACATGGTTTTAATTCCAGCATTTGGGAAGCAGAGGCAGGCAGATCTCTATGAGTTCGAGGCCAGCCTGGTCTACAGAGCTGGTTCCAGGATAGCCACGGCTACTCATAGAGAAACCCTGTCTTGAAAAACCAAAAACCAAACCAAAAAAGAAAAGAAAAAAGAAAAAAATGAAGTGAAATTATTCAATTAGTAATGATAAATATAAGGGGTTGAAGCTAGAAAAAAATAAGTAATTTGCTAAATATCACTCTAAGGACAATTAGGATTCCAAGCCAGATCTGTCTATTGAAAATGCCCCTCTTCTCTCTATCCTACACTACTTCTGGTTGTAGGGAATGCTCCCAACCCCCCCCCCCCTTTTCTTTGGTTTTGTTTGTTTGTTTGGTTGGTTTTGGTTTTGGGAGACAGGGTTTCTCTTGTATAGCCCTGGCTCTCCTGGAACTAAGTCTGTAGACCATATTGGCCTAGAACTCAGAGATCCACCTGCCTCTACCTCCCAAGTGCTGTTATTAAAGGCATGTGCCACCACCGCTTAGCTAAATTATTTTATTTTATTTATTTATTTATTTTTCAGGATAGAGTTTCTCTGTGTAGTTTTGGTGCCTGTCCTGGATCTCACTTGCTCTGTAGACCAAGCTGGCCTGGAACTCACAGAGATCTCCTGGCTCTGCCTCCTGAGTGCTGGGATTAAAGGCCTGCGCCACCATCGCCCGGCAATTTTTTTATTTTATTATCATGTGTGTGGGTGGTGCACACTTGCCATGGCTCATGGGGGTCAGAGGACAACTTTCAGAAGTTGCTTCTCCCCTTCTACTGTGGATTCTTGGGATTGAACTCAGGTCATCAGCCTTGGCAGCGAGCACTTTTGTCTCCATTTTAATAGTTTACTTTCAACGGTTGGTTATCTTCCAATTTTTTTTTTTATTTTATTATTATTGTGTGTGGTTATAAGTGCATGTGAAAGTATGGGTGGGTGTGTGCCATGGCGAATGTGTACATGTCAGAGAACAACTTTTGGGAGTTGGGTCTCTCCTTCCACTGTCTTCTGGGGATTGAAGTCAGGCCATTAGGCTTGCATGGCAAACACTTAACAACCTTGAGCCATCTCACTGATACCCAGTAATGAGTTCTCAACACTTTCATGTTCAGTACATTGCTCCATCAGTTTCCTTACGGGTTCAGAGTTTTGCTTTTTGAGATGGCCTCTCTCTATGTAGCTTTTTGGCTGGCTTGGAGCTCACTGTGTAGACCAGGCTGGCCTCAGACTAAAAGCAATCCACTTGCCTCTGTCTACTGAGTGCTGGGACTAAAGGCATACACCACCATGACAGGTGGTTCAGATGTTTTGTTTTTTGTTTTGTTTTTGTTTTTTTAGACAGGATTTCTCTGTGTAGTCTTGGTGCCTGTCCTGGATCTCACTCAAGACCAGGCTGGCTTCGAACTCACAGAGATCTCTGCCTGGCTCTGCCTCCCCAGTGCTGGGATTAAAAGTGTGCACCACCATGCCAGGCGGTTCAGATGTTTTAAAAGAGAAGATTAATGAAGTGATAGACTGACTGTTCCTCCAACTAGAACTTCTGGCAGACCCTGACGATGCTCTGCTCCATTGCTTTCCTATCGATTCATCAAAAGGCTGGGGGGGAAATAAACAGCAAACAAACTTGTTCATTTCCTTGGAATTCAGCCCTTCAATATTCTCAACCAATACATTCTTCTACTTCAACTAAAGTCTAACTTACAGGAATGAGTAGGAGGCCACCCCCTCTGAGAAGAATTATTCCTCTTAGGCTGTTTCAACTTTCATGGGCAGCCAGGTCTGTGGGAGTTCGCTGGCATCCCTTGGAGAGCTCCCAACCAAGCAGTTACAAGTTCAAGGATATGAGTCTATGTATGAATTTTCATCTTAAAACAGTTTGAGGTCATTGCAAACTTTGGTGAAGAAGACATCACACCCTGCAGTGCTGAATTAGCTGGACTCTTCCCTGGAGCCTGCAGGGCCTTTCCAGAACCAGGCATACGGCTTTTAGAGGATAGAAGTCTCACGTGCCACTTAGCACAAATGAAGTATTTAACAAACAGGAGGCGTTATCTCCCATCTTGGGTCGCCTCCAAGCCCAAACAAGTGAGATGCCGCATCTGACTCTGCTAGTCCTGGTCCTGGACTGTCTATATAAAACTGGACTGGGCAATTTTGGAGTCACCATAGATTAGCCTGGATTCAGACTTTGCCATCTCCAGGCTCTGCCATCCCTGGCAAGCATCCTGCTTCCATTTGCATGAAGGGATCAATCACCAGGATTCTTGCCTTACTGGGTCATGGTCACGGGTTAAAGAAATTGTGCACGCAAAATAGCTCATTACCAGGACCCACCACAGCTGGAGAGAAAAGGCAGCTTTGGCGGGAAAGAAGGGGGCGGGCACAGTGCGGCGGAAGGGGTGGGTGCAAGTTCTGTGCTTGGCCCCGCCGGGACGCAGAACGGCTAACACGACCTTCCAGGAGTCCTTAGGGGAAACCCGCGCTGGCCCTCAGCAATCCGGGACTTGCACACACGCGGTGAGTGGACTGCCCTGTGACGTCCCGGGACACGCCCCGCTCCTCCCCGGAAGCCCGCTCCAGCCGACTTGGCGCGCTTTTGAAGTCCCTGGGAGCTCTGATCTCCGCGGTCGGCGACACGCCCCTCTCGGTGCCGCGGCATGCTTCGGCCGCCCGCTTCGCGGAGGACCCGCGAGGAGGTGGACGCGACGTTGCAGGTCGCCAAGCTGAACGCCGCCGAGCTGCTGCCCACGGTGCACTGCCTGAGCTTCGGTCCCGGCACCAGCGGCGCCGCCTCCGGCGACTTCTGCCTGCTGGAGCTGGACCCCGCACTGTGCCAGCAGCTGGAGGCCGGGCACAGGTGAGCCAGGATGGGATTGGGGGGTACCCCGGGACACGCCGATCCCCAGCCTCGTGCAAGGCCACCTACCTGTTGCGTTTTGTAGTGTGGGATCTCCGAATGAGGAACTGGTCCAGAGAGTTGCTTTGATTGGGCCAATAGCGGTTCGTGGGCGGATCCCGGGTTTGCTGTCATCTGCCAGGAGGAATCCATACCTCTCTCTGCTAGACTGATGTATTAGCAGGATTCAGCTGAATTTAGAGACAGATGCCAGCGGGAGAACGTCGGGAACAGAGACCGCCAGGGAGTTCTGAACGCCTTAACCGTGATGCCAAGGACTCTACAGAACACAGTTGTTCTATCTCAGAATATAGCGGCAGTATCTACATAGAGAGTGCCTGCCTTTCACTTGGGTTTCTTTTAGTCGGACAGTAGGTGGGACAGATGAGGCAAAAGTTTAAAGCCTGATGTAGACTTGGTTGGGGGAGTCACCGACTGAAGAACTGGAGGTGTTTCTGATTCCAGGTCAACCACAAGTTTGCTGCCAAGACCTTGGATTTTAAAACCAAGGGGCCCTGGCTGGTACTGGTTTGGGCTAAGTGATAAAGTGCTTGTATTATAGGCTATAGGTTGGATCCTAGGTCCTGTAGGGGGAAAAAAGATGAGAAATAGGGGTGGCTAAAGACATGGGTCATAGTTAAGAATATCTGCGGCTCTTCCAGAGGCAAGCACCTTTACCAAATGAGCCATCCTGCCACCCTCCTCAACTAGTTTTTGGACCCGTTTATTTTGTGCAGACGTGACTCCTGCCAATTGATTCCTTCTTGTATTCCTTAGGCATTGTTTCCTCCCCTAGGTTCATTTTAGTCGGACCATCTTGGCTCTCTTTGAGTTTGTATATTGGACCCGTCACATAGTGTTCTAGCCCACCAGCCACACACTGGTCACAAAGTGTCCTTAAGAGAATTACCCCAAAACTTCGTATTTCCATCCAGCTGAATTGGAGATTAAGAAGGACTTCAGGTGTGAAGGATCTTTTCTTTGTTCAGTTAATTTATAGTAATTATTTCATTTAGTTTATTTAGTTGACAAAAGCAAGATACTAAAACATGCCTTTTAACCCCTATCCCCCCTCAAGACGGAGTCTCTAGCCAGACTGGCAGTAAACTCACTCTGCAGCTAAGGATGACCTTGTACTTCTTATCCTCTTGCCTCCGACTCTGCAGTGCTGGGATTCTAGGTGTGTACTACTGCTGGCCTTGTACTGTGCTGGAGAGCGAAAAACTCAGGGCTTTGTGCAGGCTAGGCAAGCACTCCTCTACCAGTGGGGGGGGGGGAAGAGAGAGAGAGAAAGAGAGAGAGAGAGAGAGAGAGAGAGAGAGAGAGAGAGAGAGAGAGAGAGCCTTTGTGTGATTTGAAGCCAGAGGACAACTCTTGGGAGTTGGTTCTCTCCTCCGCGTTTGAGGGAAGTAGAATGCCCCTTGTTTTTACAGCTTCACTGTGTACCCCAGCCAATTCTCGTGTCTCCACCCCCATCTGCCCACAGGAGTGCTGGGTTACAGATGCCCATGAGTCCATCTGGCTTTTCATGTAGGTTTTTACCTGGTGAACTGGCACTTTGGCCTCCCGTTTTATTTATTATTTATTTATTCTTGAACAAGAATTGGAACAAAATGTACCCCTCACTTTTGGTTTTGGTTTTTATGAGAAAGGGTCTTATGTATCCTAGACTGGCCTCCGCTGGTCTTGTAGCCAAGGGTGACCTTGAACTCCTGATCTTACCTTTCTACTCCTAACAAAATGTTTTGAAGTGGGATTAGTAATAGGATGTAGAAATGACTGTTAAAGAGTAGGGGCTTAGACCCATTAAATCAGTGGTTCTCAACCTTCCTAATGCTGTGACCCTTTAATACAGTACCTCATGCTGTGGTGACCCCCATCCATTAAAATATTTCATTGTTACTTCATAACTGCAATTTTGCTATGTTATGAATCATAATGTAAATATTTGATATACAGGATATCTGATATTTGACCCCCAAAGGGTATCGACCCACAGGTTGAGAACTACTGCATTGAACATTATTGGCACCAAGAGTCAAACAAAACACAAACAAACAAACAACACCCCTCTTATTCTTTACACTAACTAAAAGTTTAGTTTTAGAAAAGTCCAGTCTCCTATTTTCGGTTATTTATTGTTTAGTTAAGGGAAGTTGGTTGTGCACAAAAGTATAAAATGCTTTATAGGTAATGAAAACAGAACCAACACCTCAGAATCTCTGTCATCTTCACCTTTCTCCCCCCTCGTCACCTTCACCTTTTTTAAAAAGACTTATTTATTTACTTATTTATTTATTTATTTATTGTACATTTGGGTTTTTCCTGCGTGTATGTCTGTATGAAGGTGTCAGATCCCCTAGAACTGGAGTTATAGACAGTTGGGAATTGCCATATGGGTGTTGGGAATTGAACCCAGGTCCTTTGGAAGAACAGCCAGTACTGTTAACCACTGAGCCATCTCTCCAGCTCCCTCACCTTCACCTTTACTCTTCTTCAGTTGTGGAGAACTCCAGTCTTTAGTCTCGTTTGTAAATAGAATTCTCATGCAGCCTTTTTTCCCCAAGGTCCCTCTGCCACATAGCCGATGAGTAGGCCATGCTGTGAACCTTTGACTGTGCAGAATAAGACAAGGATGCCTTGAGTGGGTACCAGCTGCATTCTTATCCTCTGGGAACTTGTGAGAGATGCAGAATCCCAGGTCTCATCCCGGACCTGAGTGGGTACCAGCTGCATGCTTATCCTCTCAGAACTTGTGAGAGATGCAGAATCCCAGGTCTCATCCCAGACCTACCGTATCCCAGTCTGCCTGTCTTCTCCAAGGTGTCTCTGTGTGTGTTTGAGAAGTAAAGTGCCGCTTTAGCCTGTTTTAGAAGATTGCTGTGGCATTTTCTTTCCCTTTGCTTTTTTGGTTTGTTTGGGGTTTTGGTTTTGTTGTTGTTTTGTTTTTAGAAAGGATCTCAAGTAGATGAGGCTGACCTCAGACCCACCGTGTACCATCTTACTATGTAGTAGCTGAGGATGGCCTTGAACTTCTGATCCCCTTGCCTCCACCTAATGGCTAGAATCACAAGTGAGTGTCACCATCGGCCCTTCAGCCAGCTGCATACCACAGCATCATGACATCTGGATGCAGTGTCTTCTGGTTTTCTTAGCCTGTCTGTGGTGACAGTTGGCCTTCTGGTCTCTTGGAGTCTTTCTTGCCTGTATTTAATTAATTTTCCTTGGTTAGGTACCAGATAGCTAGCTAGCTCTAAGTCCTGGTGTTTTTTTTCTGTGGACTCCATTATTGTACCACAGGGGCCTGTATCAGTTTCTTTGCTGTTTTGCGATTCAAAAAAAAAAAAAAAAAAAATCAAAACAAACAAAAATCCCACTTTGACCAAGGCAGCGTATAGAAGGAAAATTTCATTTGTGCTTATGATTCTGGATGTTAAGAGTCCATCATTGTGGGGCTGGGGAGATGGCTCAGAAGTTAAAAGCACTGGCTGTTTTCCCAGAGGTCCTGAGTTTAATTCTCAGCAACCACATGGTGGCTCAGAATCATCTATAATGAGATCTGGTGCCCTCTTCTGTCCTGCAGGCATACATGCAGGCAGGACACTCTATACATAATAAATAAACAAATCTTAAAAAAAAAAATAAAAAAAGAGTCCATCATTGTGAGAGAGCCTGGCAGCCAGCTGAAAGTGTGCAGTGGGAGTAGGAAGCTGAGAGATACATCTTTTGTGGCAAGCACAGAGTTGAGAGAGCGAGCTGGAAGAAGGCCAGGCTGTATACTCTCTAAGGTCACGCTCAGTGACACACTTCGTCCCCCAAGGCCACACCTCCTAAATCTCCCCCAGTAGTGCCACCCACTGGGGCCCAAGTGTTCAAATGCTTGAACCTGAGGGTATGGTGGGGGTGGGTGGATTTCTCTTCAAAGTACCACAGGTACAGCCCCAAGGCTGAATTTTAAATCTAGAAGCCAGAGGAACTGTCCTCTGGCAAGTATTTGAAATGAGATATCCACTAGTGTCTCAATAAGCCGTGTCTTCCGCCCCCACCCCCATTTTCCCGTAGTTTTGTGATTCGAGGGGACAAAGACGAGCAAGCCGTGTTGTGCAGTAGAGACAAGACCTATGACCTGAAGATAGCGGACACGTCCAATATGCTGCTCTTCATCCCTGGCTGCAAGACTCCAGACCAGCTGAAGAGGGAGGAAACACAGAGTAACATTGTTCACACGGAGGTACTGTTTTGTCCTATACCCGTGTCTGAGATGGCACTCTGGGTTCCAAGCTTCCCTTTGGTTAAAAACTTTTGGTACAAGATATGTGTCATCATAGGAAGTCTAAAAATTTCTTTACTGAAAATTTGAAATGTTTCAGTATTATTTTAGTTCTTTTTGAATTTGTGAATTCTCTTTTTTTCTTTCCACTTTGGCCTTTTTTTTTTTTTTTTCCTCAGACACATCCAGTCTTTCTCTCTCTCTCTCTCTCTCTCTCTCTCTCTCTCTCTCTCTCTCTTCTCTCTCTCTTTCCTTTTTGGTTTTTCAAGACAGGGTTTCTCTGTGTAGCTTTGTGCCTTTCCTGGAACTCGCTTTGTAGACCAGGCTGGCCTCGAACTCACAGAGATCTGCCTGCTTCTGCCTCCCGAGTGCTGGGATTAAAGGCATGCACCACCAATGCCTGGCCAGTCTTTCTCTTAGTGTGGTCTGTTTGCTATTAGGTAACTTGTTCTGTTTTAAAATTTTTATTTTATTATATTTATTTTGTAAAAATTTTGTGTGTGGGTGTCTTGCCTGCGTGCTACGTCTGTGAACTATGTGCATGCAGTGCCCTTTGAGGCCAGAAGATGGCGTCAGATACTCCTGGAACTGGAGTTACAGATGGTTGTGAGCTGCCATGTGGGTGCTGGGAATCGAACCCGGTCCTCTGGAAGAGCAGCCAACCAGTTTTTTTAAGTCACTGAGTCATCTCTCCAAGCCTAACTGACTCATTCTTAAAGTTTTAACCATTTTTAGTAAATTATGCCACAGATATGTTTTGAAAAATAAATCCCTCATACCACAACTAGTGCATTTGGTAGAATTTATGAGGTAGAGAAAGGAAAAAATTTGGGGCTGGAAGGGAGTGTGTGTCTTAGTTTTGAAGTTAGGTTAGTTTGTTAATATGGAGCCAAGTGAAACATTACTTATTTTGGTGAATGCCAATGGTAGTTACCAAACACAAGTCTCCAACTTCTCTTGGTTGTCACGCATGTGACAGTTGAAGCAACGCCCGTGATTCTTTCAGAATGACTCAGAGTCGCTGTTTCCTTAAAAAGAGAATTGAAGAAGAAATAAGGGAACGTGCTGGGAGTTGTAATGATTCATACGGTATTCGGAGAGGGGAGCTATCAATAAGTGTGTGTGTGTGTGTGTGTGTATGTGTGTTGTAGCCCAGGCTAACTTCTGATCTTGATCTTGCTGCTTCCAGTTCCCAAGTGCTGAGACTCCAGGCATACACTACCATCCCTGGTTTCTGCAGTAGTGCTCAGAGCAAATCCGGGGCTTTCTTGCAGGCTGGGCAAGCACTCTACCAGTGGAAGTCCCTTCCCAGCCTCCTGTTTTGGGGTTGATTTCTGAGACAGTCTTTCAGTGTTGCCCAGGCTGGTCTTGAACTCTTCATCCTCTTGCTTCATCTGCCTTTGAGCTATATCCCAGGTCATGGGCATATTTTTGTTTGCTTATTTATTTATTTATTTATTTATTTATTTATTTATTTATTTATTTATTTTTTTGAGACAAGGTCTCACTGTGTACCCCTGGCTGGTCTGGAACTTGTATATAGTTCATAGACCAGGCTGGCCTGGACCTCATAGAGATCCATGTGCTGCCATACTAGACCCTGTGTTTTGTTTTTGGAGGGTTAATTTATTTCTTTTTCTTTCTTTCTTTCTTTCTTTCTTTCTTTCTTTCTTTCTTTTTTTTTTTTTTTTTTGTTTTTTGTTTTTTGTTTTTTGTTTTTCGAGACAGGGTTTCTCTGTGTAGCTTTGGTGCCTGTCCTGGATCTTGCTCTGTAGACCAGGCTGGCCTCGAACTCACAGAGATCCGCCTGCCTCTGCCTCCCGAGTGCTGGGATTAAAGGCATGGGCCACCACCAGCAGGCTAATTTATTTTTATTTTATATGTATGGATGTTGGCCTGCATGTATTCTATGTACCATCATGCTTGGCATTTCTCTTATTTATTTTATATTTCTAGTTGTTTCCATCTGGTTGATAGAATTGTTGCCACCCCATCCATTCTAGAGTGTTTCTAGAGTATTTTTAGGGTGTGATGTTCAGGTATTGATCATTATTTTCTTAGCAGTGCTTTTCTCCTCTCTCTCTTTTTTTTAATTAAAAAAATTTTTTTTTCCTGAGATAGGGTTTCTTTGTTTAGACCAAGCTGGCCTCGAACTCACAGAGTTCCACCTGCCTCTGCCTCCTGAGTGCTGGGATCAAAGGTGTGCACCTGGTGGCGGTGTTTTTCTTAACGGGCTTTTCAAAGTAGCTGAGATGGCTGGGAAGGTGCCACAGAGCAAAGATGACTTCGTGGGAATGTTTTTGTGTCTGAGAAAGGCCCACAAAGGCTTATGCTGCATTGTGATTTCTAGATCTTTGGTTTCTCTAATAATTATTGGGAATTAAGAAGATGCAGACCTAAATTAAAAAAGCTGAAGAAGCTCCTGATGGAAAATACCTACGAAGGCCCTGATAGTCACAAGGAAGAGGATCCAAGCCGCTCAAAAGTAAGAATATTATCTCTTGGTTTTATTTGAAATTTTAAAATGCAAATTTATTTATTTGTATTTATTTATTTATCTATTTATTTATTTAGGGTGTGTGCCATCATCCATTATTGGTGATGGTCTTATTTTTTAAAATTTGTGTTATAAAGATTTGAACATAACCTTTGGACATAAACATAAAGCTGTCTGGGTAGATACAGAGTGACATGTTGTCAAGGACTCTGCCATTTAAATATGCTTGATTTTGTGTGACCTCAGAAGCTAAGCAGGAGCCTGGCCTGGTGGTATGGGCCCTGGTAACCCCAGTCTTACAATATTGCCTTGATTGGACTAGAATTTGCAGAATCAAAACAAGAAACAAAGCAGGATTGGGCTGAGTTAGGAGATGGATGGGAGACCACCTGGGGCTAGTGTGTGCTTCAGGCTTTAGGTAAGTATATAAAGTGATACCCTGTTACGGTTTCAGTGGCCATTTCCTCATAACTAATGATGCTGACCATCTTTCTTGTTCTGATTGATTGTCCTTTTTTGAGACAGGATCTCATTGATCACCATCTGGCCTCAAACTTGCTATGTAGTTGAGGATGGCCTTGGAATCCTGATATTCCTGTGTGTACTTCCTAAATGCTGGTATTACAGGCATGCACTACAATGGAGGGTGTCAGTGGCACTGGAGATGGGACCCAGAGCTTCCCACATGCTTCGGGAGCACTCCTGGGCTGTATCCCTAGACCCTGATTATCGTTTTTTTGCTTGCTTGTTTGAGTTTTATTTTGTTTTTTGGAGATTTTATTTCATGTGTTTTGCCTGCATGTATGTCTGTCTGTACACTCTGTGTTTTAGTGTGTTCTTGGTGATGTGCCATCACCAACACCATCTATCTCTAGAACATTTTATCTTTATAAACTCCCCACTAATTAAATAATAATCCCCTGCCCCCAGGAAATGGCAACTACTCACTACTTCTTGTCTCTATGAATTTCACTATTAATACATCATGTAAGTGCAAACATATATTTATTTGTCCTTTTGTATAGATAGGTGTTTTGTTTTTACATTTATTTATTTATTTGGTATGTGTGGTGGGTGGTAGTGGTGCTCATGTGCCATAACCTGAGTATGGAGGTCAGAGGTCAGTTTGCAGGCTCAGGTTCTCTCTCCCACCTTGTGGGCATTGAACTTAAGTCATCAGACTTAGTGGCATCCACCTTTACCTAGAGCCATCTCACCAGCCCTCTTTGTTTTATTTTTGAGATTGGTGTGTGTTAAATATGTATATGAGGAGGAGGGTGGGTGTACATCCTATGATCTGAGTGTGGAGTCAGAGGACAGACAGCTTGGTGGAGTTAGTTCTCTCCTTCCACCTTTACATGGATTCCAGGAATCAAACTCAGGGTATCAGGCTTGCAATGGCAAGCATCTTTACCCATCAAAAACCTTTAGCTACTGAGCCATCTTACCAGCTCTTAGACTGGACCTTGATCCCCCACCTCCACCTCCAGAGCACTTCCATCACAGGTGTGCAACACCATGACCAGCAACAGCTTTCTGAAGTACAAAACTTGATCCTTTTTATGAAGTCTAGTTGATGACCCTCCTCTTCCTCCATTCCCTCCTCTTCTTCCTCCTCCTTTTCTTGTTCTTTCTTTGTTTTTGTTTTATAGATAGGATCAAACTGTGTAGCCCAGGCTAACTCAAGTTCTTCTTCCTTCAGCTGGCCAAGGGCTAGGATTACAGGTGTGTGCCATCACACCTGGCTTACGTCTTTTCTTCAGTCATTTGTGTTCTTAGTGTCTTAGTCAATAATCCATTGCCAAGTGCAATGGCGTCAAGATTTGCCCGTTTTAAGACAGATTTTGATTTTGTGTTATGATCATTATGCATTAACAGAAGAAACTATTCATGCTGTTATTATCTCTGTTTACTACTTCTCCAAAACTCAGTAAGAAAACTAAGAAGGTAATGTTTCTCAAATCATTAAGATCATGTATCTATTTTGTTTGTTTCAGTATACAACTGAAGATTTGCTTGATCAAATTCAGGCAAGCGAGGAAGAAATAATGGCCCAGTTACAAGTCCTGAATGCCTGTGAGATTGGAGGTAGTGTGACTATTACCATTCATAATGGTGGGACTGTATCCTAAGCGAGTGAGAAGCTTTGGGACACCTTAGCCAGGTTGCATGCTTGTTTAATTTCCTTTTAGCTTCAAAGGTGATGATATCAGAAGTGGAAGAATACTTGTTGAGTATGTGTGAGACCTCGTGTTTGAATCCCAACACACACACACACACGGTGATGATGTTTGTCTTGGACTAGCCTATAAGATGATCGTTACATGAGGTCATTCTGTCAGTCTGTGAACAGTGACATTTGAACCACTCACTACAGACCTTTCCCTTTGAAAGTCCTTAAATATCAAGTAGTCTGATCTTTTCATTTACATCAATTTTTATTTTGGTTTTTCGAGACAGGGTTTCTCTTTGTAGCCCTGGCTGTCCTAGAACTCTCTATATAGACAAGGTTGGCCTCAAACTCAGAGATCCACCTGCCTCTGCCTCCTGAAGGCATGTGCCACCACACCCGGCTTAAATCAGTTTTTAAATAGGTAAAAAAATTGAGGCCTAGCAAGGGCCTGGGATTGTGTTAATGACAGTCATGGCATCAGCGCTACATCTTTGGATTGGAATCAGGTCAACAACTTCATTAAATTTTCAGATAGCTTGGAAAGTGTGCTGTGCTTCTTCAGATGCTAATGCCAGTGTGCTGATGAACACACATTATTTATCATTTCAGCACATGTGGAAGATCCAGGTAGGTTGAGCTCAGAGGTTGATGAAGAAGAGTTCTGTGGTGCCTCCCTTAAGGGTTTGATTGGCTTCTGCTCTGGAGTGTAGCATTTTTGTCAGCATCTGGATCTGTAGTCATCACTGAGTCCATGTTTGTAAGCATCCCACCCATCCATCCATCCATCCATCCATCCATCCATCCACCCACCCATCTATCTATTTCAGGCAGGGTCTCACTTCATAGCCCTGGCTGGCCTGGAATTCACTAAATCAGCAGTTCTCAACTTATGAGTCTCAACCACTTTGGGAGTCAAACGACTCTGTCACAAGGGTCGCATATCATGTATCCTGCGTGTCAGATGACAGTAGCAAAATTATGATTATGAAGTGGCAACGAAAATGATTTTATGGTTGGAGGTCACCACAACATGAGGAACTGTATTAAAGGAAGTAGGAAGGTTGAGAATCACTGCACTAAATAGATCAGGCTAGTTTGGAACTCATGAAAATCCTCCTGCCTCTGCTTCCCAAGTACTGGTGCTGAAGGTATGTGCCACTCGGCCACTATGAACCCACTCTTAGCTTGCCTAGAGAAACATCTTCATTCTTCACCTATTATTTAAGAAGAAGGAAATCAGTATGATTTGTGGATATGCTATTCATTTTGCTCATAGTCTTACAAACAAGATTAGCTTTTGTGTGCCTTGCCCTTAAATGTGGAAAATTCTTTTAAATAAAGAACTGCATGCATGTTCTCCCCCCCCCCCTTTGTGAGATAGGGTTTCTCTCTGTGGCCCTGGCCATCTAGGAACTCTCTCTGTAGACCAGGCTAGCCCCGAACTCAGATTCGCCTGCCTCTGCCTTCCAAGTGCTGAGATTAAATATGTGGCACTACCACTTGACTCTTAATGATGCTTTTGATTTTCCGGAATATACAGAAATTTTCCTTGCAAAATGATAGCTAGGAATTTGAGTTTATTTTTGAAAATGATATCTGGGCCATTAGTTTTAAATTCCTGTAGGGTGTTGCTCTGTAGCCCTGGCTGGTCTAGAACTTGAACTTGCTATGTAGCTAGCTGGCATTAAACATTTGAGATTCTTCTGCCTCAGCTTCCAGAGTGCTAGGGTAGGTATACACTACCATATCCAGTGGCATTTCAGATTCCTTCACAGAAATAAGGACAGGTGTCTTTCAAATTAATTTTATGGTTAGCATACAAAGAGACATAGTCCACAGTGACATTTGTGGCTATTGTTTGTTTTCTTCAAGATAGGGTTTCTCTGTGTAGCCCTGGCTGTCCTGGAACTCACTCTGTAGACCAGGCTAGCCTCAAACTCAGAGATCCGTCTGTATCTGCTTCCTGAGTGCTGGGATTAAAGGTGTGTGCTACAGTACACCTGGCTCACTGTGACATTTTCATGTATGTATCGTTATACTTTGTTCTTAGACACCCTCCTACTGCCCCGTCCATCACCTGTCTGCCCCTCCATCACCTGTCTGCCCCCTCCATCACCTGTCTGCCCCCTCCATCAACTGTCCCCTCCATCACCTGTCTGCCCCCTCCATCACCTGTCTGCCCCCTCCATCACCTGTCTGCCCCCTCCATCACCTGTCTGCCCCCTCCATCACCTGTCTGCCCCCTCCATCACCTGTCTGCCCCCTCCATCACCTGTCTGCCCCCTCCATCAACTGTCTGCCCCCTCCATCAACTGTCTGCCTTCTCTTGGTGATGACCTTATGCCCTGCAAATAGGCTTCCTTTTGGTTTAACGACATGTATATTCTTTTAATTTTTCTTCCTTCCCCACTCCCATTAGACCTCTCCCTTATAATCTTATTTCTGCCTTCACGTCATACATATAAATGTGTCTTCATACACACCTACATACACAAACATACACACACATACACACACACACACACACACACACAAATTTAAATCTGGATTCTATGTATTCAAGAAAACATGGTATTTGTCTTTCTCAGTCTCGTTCATCTCTCTTAACATAGTGTTCTCCACTTCCCTCCATTTTCCTTTGAATGTCATCATTTCATTCTTTACTGCTGAAGAAAATTCCATTGTGTACATGTGTAGCCAGTTTCTTTAGAACTAGGGAAAGATATCTTGACCCCCCAGCAGTTATTGTTCGTGTCCACACCGCAGCAGAATCTGTCATCTCTCCAGTGAGCCGGGCTTCTTTGTGCTGTGAGAACACGTTTTCAGATAGTTGTGATCAGAGAGTCACTTTCAGCAGCAGCACAGGTTACCTCAGGCTATCCCTCACTGAGAGTCTCTTCCCAGGGCACTCTAGATTGTGTCTCATTGACAATTAACAGTAGCCACCACAATGCCTTATGGGTAAGAGGGTGTTACTGCTTTATTTATTGATTATCTAATCCCTTCACTTACAATGTTCTTTGGTAAGTTTGACATTTGGCATTTGTAGGTTATTGGAGGATTCTTGAATTTGATTATGAGATCAAACTTCTGAATCACGTAACTCAGCTTGTGGACTCCGAATCTTGGTCTTTTAGTAGAGTTCCCTTGAATGTGTGCCTGCAGGAGCTTGGACCTCTGGAGCCAGAGTAAGTGTTTCCATTATTTGTCCCTGCAGATTTCTTTAAGACAATGAAATTCTTTTTCAGACAAGAAGTAAACTGGGGGCATAGAATTTATATTCTGATATAGAAAAAAATTTTTAAAATATTTTTTATTTTATGCGTATGAGTTTTTGCCTGCATGTATGTATGTGCATCATGTACATGCCTGCTGCCTGTAGAGGTCAGATGAGGGCCTCAGATCCCTGGAACTGGAGTTAACTGGTGGTTCTGAGCCACCAGGTGGGTGCTTGGAACTGAACCTGGGTCCTCTGTAAGAACAGCAAGTGCTCTTAACCTCTGAGCTGCTCTATAGCCCAGGGGTGGGGAGAAAATAAAAAATATACAACCAGAAAGGACTTGAGACTTTTGGTCACTGGGGTGAATAAGTCTGCATCATCTTTTCTGCTTTTTGTTTTGGTCGCACACAAAAAAATTAATGGTTATGTTTGAGCTACTGTATAACAATGAATGTATGACTATATAATTCATGCAAAATGTGTAGCACAGGCCTAGTATGTGACATTTCCTAGAATATTTAAATTAGTTCTTTTAAGTATTATTTATCATCCAAGTAATTTAATATTTCAAATCCTTAATTTATATGAGTTTATAGTTAGCAACTGGGTTTAAAATGTTTATAAGATGCTGATAAGTTTTCTTGTATGTTTTAAATTTTCAGAGAAATGATTGAACACTGTCTTAAATGCTATGGAAAGAAATACGTGGATGAAGGTAAAGATTGGAAAGTATTCTAATAGGGATTTTAAATTGTGTGATAAAGAAGTCTATTGGTGTTAATAAGAACCATGGGACTGTGGGAGGTGGACAGAGATACAGGATTCCTTCCAAGACATTCTGTTGAGGTAAGGGAAGTGCTAATATTGTACTGAAAAATTAGATAGTACAGTGTCAGTGAGATGGCTGAGCCAAGTCTGATGACCTGAGCTTTATCCCTAGTACAAGGTGAGAACAGACTCTTCAAAGTGGTCATCCGACCTCCACATTCATGCAGTGGCATACGAGAGCCCGTATGTGTCCGTTCCCGTACACACAAATAATAAATAGACCAATGCCATTTTTAAAAAGAGACGCATGAACCTATCTGACGCCGTTTCCTTAGATGAAGTTTATTTTGAACTGAATGAGGACAAAATATGCCGAGTGACCGCAGAGATGCTGCTGCAGAACGCTGTGAAATTTAACCTCGCCGAGTTCCAGGAGGTGTGGCAGCAGAGTGTCCCCGAGGGAATGACGACTCGGCTTGATCAGCTGAAGGTAAGGCTGATGGGGGCTGTGCCTGGGGCTCTCCGGGTGATATCTGACTGGACGAGGTGATTCTTGTCCTGGAGTTCACCTGGGAGTTATTTTATTTTCCTAGACACCCGTTAGGGGTACAGGGTACAGCCTTCATTTGCCCCATCACAGAGTCCTTTAACTTCCTCCAGTACTTATGCACAGTTGTTGAGGCCACAGATGTGGCATAGTTGGTAGAACACTTGCCTAGTACCCACAAAGCCCTTAGTTCAATCCCCAGCATTTAGGGTAGAGGCCAGAGGATCAGGAGTTCAAGATCATCCTCAGCTACACAATGAGGTTATGTCAGTCTGGGCTAGAGAAGACCTTGCTTCAAAAAAGGGGGGATGGGACAAACAAGCAAACAAACGCCCCCCCCCTCCCCCGACCCTGCGCTCAAAGAATACTGGCCAGAGAATTAGATAACACTGCGAGGCAAGAAATGGCACTCAGTAGGTAAAAGTGCTTGCCACCAAACCTCACACCCTGGGTTTAATCTTTAGGACCCACGTGATGGACAGAGATAAATGACTCTTAATTTGTCTTCTGATTTCTACATGTGTGCTATCAAGTGCACATATTCCCTCTGCCCTACACTATACCACACACACACACACACACACACACACACACACACACACTAAAAAATGTAAAAAAACAAACAATCTGGGTGCTGGATAGAGAAATCTTATGGCGACTCAGGTATGGGATTTGAATACCAGAATTTAGGTTATCTAGATTTCCTGTTTCTCCAAGCAGTGGGAATGGAGTAGGTGTCTCCTGTAATCTGGACATGCGGCTCTGGGGCTCAGCAGAGGTATCTGAGGAGAAGATGCAAATGTTCCAGTCATGAGCCAGGGCACTGGAGGCTGTGGGGTAGGGTGAGGTTACCTGGGACGGGTGGAGAAGTAGGTAATGGGCTGGGGTGGAGGTCTGGGAAACCACACATTAAGACAGAGGAGAAGGCAGTGGCGTCTGAGGTGGAAAGAAATGAAAAGGAAAGGGGAGTGGACATTAATAAGAAAATGGGGCTGGTAAGATGAGCCAACAAGCCAAGGAAGGGCTTTCTGTACTTGGCAGTGACTGGCCACTGGTGACAAAAGCTATCTTGGTAAAATGATGGCAGTGTCAGCCAGACTGTAGAGGGCAAAGAAATCACAGCTTGAAGGAACTCTTTTATGAAAATAGCGCCCTGTAAGTCTCTGGCTAGACTTTCTGTAAAGTTTCATGTCTCTGGTGTTTTAAATTCCTTGGGCTAAACCTAATGGCCAAAGAAACGAGTCATATTTAAATATGAGATCATTACTTCAGCTGCCCTTTTCCCTTCTTGTCTGTTGTAGGGTTTAGCACTGATGGATAGGAATTCAAGACCAGAAATTATCTTTTTGCTCAAAGTCGATGATTTGCCTGAGGGAACACAGGAGCGTTTTAATAGTCTCTTCTCTCTAAGAGAAAAGTGGACGGAGGAAGACATCGCTCCATATATCCAGTAAGTAATTCAGTCAGAATGGGTTATGATGGTTGTTCTGTAAGATGTGGCATAGGGTTTCAGATTTATGACCTGAACACGACAGTGCTGTGTAGTCCCTGAGGATACTGTGTCCCTTGAAACTTTCTCAGATGGCCTGCTCTATCATTGTCTGGTTATTCATCCTCAAGGTGGAGTGTGTGTTATCTTTTCCCCTTAACATTCCTTCTATAATCATTTCTCTGCTGTCCTTCCTACAAAAGTCACAGTTCTTCCGAGGAGAGTAAGTATACCCATGTCCCAAAGGTAGATACCTCTCATTGATTGCCACCTCCTAGCTTTCCTGCTGCCTGAGGCATTGCTTGTGGTGTTCTTTTCTTCTTTTTAGTTATATTTATTTATCTATTTAATCTTTGCGTATGTGGGAGTGTGTGCGTGTGTGTATGTGTGGGGGTGGTGAATGCTGGTGCCCCCCACACACACATAACAACCAGTGTGGTAGCATGAGTGCTGGGATCTAAATCTCAGTCCTCATGATTGTGGAGCAAGTGCTCCTAACCACTGAGCCATCTCTCCAGTCCCACTCTTCCTCCTATTGAGGCCAGTCCTCCCTCTGCACTACAGCCATCTCCTCTGGCCCTTTCTGAGACCTGGCTTCTTGAGTTATCTCTTTTCTCCCATACTGGGTCATCCCCCATCACACATGGTCTATAGTGTCACCCAGACTGCCAAGCAACCTGCTGACCCCATGTCCTTTTCTCTCCTTCATAGGAAAATGCCTGATTGAACTAGCCAAGTGCTCTACCACTGAGCTTTATCTCCAGCCCTGCTTATTTGTTTGAGGGAGAGCGGGGGAGTGTGTGTCATGGCTCATATGTTGAAATCAGATGACAGCTTTTAAGAGTGGGTTCCTTCTTTCTGTGATGTTCAGTCCCAGAGATTGATCTCAGGCCATCAGGTTGCAAATGCCTTTATCTGCTGAACCATCTGCAAATGCCTTTATCTGCTGAACCATCTGCAAATGCCTTTATCTGCTGAACCATCTCATTGGCCCTTCTCCTTTTTTAAGTTTTCTTTCTTTCTTTCTTTCTTTCTTTCTTTTTTTTTTTTTTGAGATAGGTTCTTACTAGGTTGAGTAGGCCTGGAACTCACTCCTATTTCAGGTAGGACCTCAATCTGTGATTGTTCTAATCCCAAGAGCCTAAGATTACAGGATTACAAACCTGTACCACCTGGCCCAGCTACATTCCCTCTTTTGCTCATGGTTCCCTGGGTGACCTCATCCAGGCCTGAATAAATGTAGTGACTTTCTTATTCTGCTTTCAAAGTTGATGTTTACCATGACCTACCAATTGGCAAACATTGAAAAGTACCAATATAGTACGTCTTCCATGTTCTCACTGCCAAAATTCCATAATCAACTCATTTCCTCCATCCTTTAAACCTCAGAGCATAGTATGCTTTTTCTATTGTTTAACATACTACTAGTGGCCTCTGCATTATATTTACAATCATTTACAATATATTTAGCAGGCCCTTTCTGTGAACTTTCTGGCCCTCTGTGATCTAGCTCTCTTCCCTCACGTCATCTCCTCTCTCCTCAAATTATGCTTCAGGCAGTCTTCTTTTTGAGGTAAACAAAAGTCCCAGAAGTACAGGCAATCTAGACAAGCCCATACCTGACAAGCCTAGGATACAGGTTCTTTGACTTTAGACGCCTCCATATCACACTGCTTCTATTTATGATTAATTTTTTTTAAGATTTATTTTACTTATTATGTATACAGTGTTTTGCCTGCATGTATACCTGTGGCCAGAAGAGGGCGCGAGATCTCATTACAGATGGTTGTGAGCCACCATGTGGTTGCTGGGAATTGAACTCAGGACCTCTGGAAGCACAGCCAGTGCTCTTAACCCCTGAGCCATCTCTCCAGCCCCCTCTATTTCTACTTTAAAGATTACATGATATAATGGAGATAACATAGGACTTTGAAGTCATACACACACGATGGCAAAATTTGACCCTTTTTAATACCCCAGTTTGTTTCCTCATATCTAATACAGGGTTGAAGAACTCCTTACTCCTCTTCTTGTGAGGGTTAAGTGAAATGATACATGTAATCTACCTAGTTCAATGAAGACTCAGAAGCAGTTGTGTAGCAAGCTGTGTTGTCAGCCGCCAGCTCACAGATGGAGACTTCTTATTAATTATGAAAGCTCGGCCTTAGCTTAGGCTTGTCCCGATAGCTCTTATATCTTAACCCATTTATATTAATCTGTTCTGCCTCGTGGCTTTTCACCTTTCTTTCACTCTATGTCTGGTTCCTTCCCATGTCTCACTGCCGTCTGATACTGTGCCTAGATTCATCTCCTCCTTCCTCTCTCTCTGCCCAGAAGTCCCACCTATCCCTCCTGCCTAGCTATTGGCTGTTCAGCCTTTTAGTACACCAAATACATCTTCACACAGTGAACAAATATCCCACAACAGAGTTTTCACTGTTCTTTTCACATGGCTATTAGAAAGATGGCTTTAAGTCAGATGTTGTTGCACACACCTTTAGTCCTGGCACTCCGGAGGCAGAGACAGGTGAATCTCTGAGTTCGAGGCCAGCCTGGTCTACAGAGGGAGTTCCAGGACAGCCAGGGCTACACAGAGAAACAAACAAACAAAAAGAAAGATGGCTTTAGGAGGTAGAGGTAAGTAAGCAGTGCTGTATCACGTTATGTTCCCTAAAATATTCATGGCACTTGTTTATTTTTATTCCCACAGAGATTTGTGCGGAGAGAAGCAAACTATAGGTGCGTTACTTACTAAATATTCTCGTTCTTCAATGCAAAATGGCGTGAAAGTTTATAATTCAAGAAGACTCATCTCTTAAAAGAATGGCAGACTTTTTGGGGAGACTAAATAGCTTTATAAAGTTCCTGGATGTAATAAAAGAAGATTCTCTTGCATATTTTTACCCCTGACGTTTTTAAAGATTAAATTGTACTTATGACTATTGTATATGTACATGATGTGTGTGCATGGGTACACATGCCGCGACATGCGTGTAGAGATCAGAGGACTTCCCTGTAGTCTTTTTTTCTCCTCCCACTTTTCAAGTTCAGGGATCAAACTCCGATTGCCAGTTTCGCTCAGCAAGCAGCACCTTTACCTGCTGAGCCAGCTTGCTGGCCCTATTCTTGGTTTCTAAAACCAACTCTTTGAATACTTTTTCTCCTCTTCCGCATTTTGTAATTGTTACCATTTTTTATTTCTCCAGTGCAGTAAGATATTTCCATATCCTTCAGGTTACACTTGCACAATGCTCACTAAATACAAGGACAAAAAATAAAAGGTGGATGGTGGTGGCACACACCTTTAATCCCAACACTCGGGAGGCAGAGGCAGGTGAATCTGAGTTCGAGGCTAGCCTGGTCTACAGAGGAAGTCCAGGACAGCCAGGGCTACACAGAGAAACCCTGTCTCAGAAAAAAAAAAAAAATCTGTACTTATATCTTGAAGTCTGTAAGATTCTATGTGCAGAAAGTTCTGATTTTCACATATAAACTCTGTATCTTTACTTAAGATTTGGTGTCCCAGTTATTAATATACTTAGAAAGTTTTCTAAATAACTATTAGTAATAGTCTCATACAAAGATTTATTCTGTTAAAAGGTATTTCTAAATTAAGGGGTATATTATACATTAGTCAGGATGCTCTAGAATATATATATTATATTATAATATAATCTTATATATGTTTTATATAATACATAAGTATATACTAATTTTATATCATATATAATTATATATAATACATAAAATGTATAAGTATATTATAATTATATGTGTTAATCTGTAATTATATAATATGTATTTATATATCATATAGTTATATATATTATATGCACATATATACATAATATGTATATAAATTATATACTATATAAGTGTATTTATATATAATATTTGATATATTGTCATATTTTGTATTATGTATTATATACACATAACATCATATATTATAATATATAATATAATATGCAATGTTTATATAATATATAATATTCATATAACACATGTTATATGATATTTATAATACATAGCTATATAATTATAATATATAATATATATATTAGACTGGCTCACAGGTTGTGGTCCAGTTAGTCCAACGATGGCTGTCTACCAATGAAAAGTTTAAGATTCCAGTAGTTATTCAGTCCATGAGGGTAGATGTTACAGCTGCTCTTTATCCTCCAGAATCTGGAAGAAGTAGGCTCTAATGCCAATGAAGGAATGAACTTGCCATCGAGAGTGAGAGCAAGCAGGCAAAGAACAAAAGCTTCTTTCTTCCATGTCCTTTATAATGGCTGCTACCAGTTGTGGCCCAGACTAAAGGTGGATCTTCCTACCTCAAAAGATCCAGATTAAAGTTGATCTTCTGACTTTAGACATTTAATTAAGAAAAGTTTCTCATGGGTGTAGCAAGCTGCTTGGATTAATTAATTAATTAATTAATTCCAGATGTAGTCAAGTTGACAACCAAGAATAGCCATCACCAGTAGGAGCCTTTATATTAGTTATTTATTACATTGCTGAAGTTGGCTTAACTCTGGCCTTGGGTTATTTAACTATGCACTGTGGGTAAAGTGCGTATAACCCTGCATCCTCTATGAAGAACACTAGGGAGCAGTACAATCCCCCACACAGGTAAACTCACTAGAGAATTATAAATCACTTCTAGTTTTGTTAATCCCTTCCTTTTGTTCACTGGTTGCCCTACTCTCATTGAGGCACCATGCTCTGCAAAGTCCTGGCACTCTCTGTGTGCTCTGGCTCTGGTTTCCCCAGTCTGTACACAGAAGCAATCAATGATGACCCACTAGACCCAACCAGTAAAGACCTACCAGATTCAACTATGAGCTACTGTGATGGCTATTCTTGGTTGCCAACTTGACTATGTCTGGAATGAAGTATAATCCAGAAATGGAGGGCACACTTGTCACCCGGATCTTGAGGCTGGAACAAACCTGCCTTTAATCCAGACTTTGAGGCTGGAAGGCACACTTTTAATATGGGCCACACCTTCTGCTGGAAGCCAATATAAGGACAATGGAAGAAGGAAGGGTTGGTTCGTTCTTCACCTGCTTGCCCTCACCTTGTCAGCACATCCATTCCTTCACTGGCAATGGAGCCTACTTCCTCGGGATTCCAGCATGTGCAGAAGACCAGCTAAGACACCCAGCCTTGCGGGACTGAGCAGCTACTAGATTCTTGGACTTTCTATTCACAGCCAGCCATTGTTGGACTGCAGCCTGTAAGTCATTCTAATAAATTCCCATATATACATATGGAGAGAGTCATTCTGTAAGTTCTGTGACTCTAGAGAGCCCTAATACACCTACTATATCCAGTAAGTGAAGGCCTACTAGATTCAACTATTGACCTACTAAACTCAACCAGTGACCAATCAGAAGCAATTGAGGTAGTGTTAACTGTTGGTCTAGAGCAGTGGCTCCTGACCCGTGGGTCATGACCCCTTTGGAGGTTGTATATCAAGTATTTACATTATGATTCATAACAATAGAAAAAAATTACAGTTATGAAGTAGCAACAAAAATAATTTTATGGCTGGGGTCACCACAACATGAGGAGCTGTATTAAAGGGTCACAGCATTAGGAAGGTCTAGAGGTTGACACTAACATTGATTCAGCCACTGACCTTGACCAGACCACAGACCTTATGTTAACTACATGTATATGTATCATGAAAACACACAGACTTTTGTTTCCTGTACTAATGTTGAGACGTCGCCTCCAGCTTTCCAAAAAGAAGCCAGTGAGCTCACAGATGGTTATAAGACTTTCCAGACAGCTCTCTGAGTTAAGATTTTCAGCAGAGGTATGGAAAGAAGTGCGTTCACCTCAGTGTATCTTTATAAAACACAGTAAAAGTTTCCATTATCACTGCACTCCCCTTCACTTTCTGAGGAGACTAACTTGGAACAAGCCTACCACTGCCCTTCTGGGTCTTATATAACTGTAGAAAATGATGGAAGTCTGAGGATGCTCCCAGCAAACAAAGAGTAAGGAAGTGGTCCCGCATGAGGGCAGTTGTCAAGCATTTATGAGCTCTACCTTTACACTGTATGGGTTTAATAAATAAATGTTCATTGGGAACAAATAATTCCTAGTTTTGGAACGTTTGATAAAGTTACGACTTCATTTTCCTAATTGGTTTCGGTTTAGACCAACGTTCAAATAATTTAAAATCAGCTAATGAACTTGTCAACAGGACCCTTAGAAAGGGTAAGTTAAATCTACGAAGGTGGCAAAAATGTTAATGGACAATCCACAATTAACAGGGAGTTAACAGATACCGGTTTGCCACTTTGACCCCCAGGAACAGGAAATGCATAATACATTGGCGCCAAAATATCTTTAAATAAAAATTTCTGTATTTATGGACGTGATTCGATTTATATCTGCAGCTTCAAAAGAGATGCCGAGGCCTTGGGACATCGGGGCTTGAGAGTCCCCTGCGGTCTAGTTAACACATTTGCAGTTTAAACCACAGGCTGCAAATGGGTCGCGTTTGCTATGGACACAGCGCAACGTCTCGGTTTGGGGACCATTTCCAGCTCCTAGCCCCTCACCTCGGTTGTACCTGGCGCCTCGTCCTCCACACTTAACGCCCCCTCCCTTCCTTCCCGCTCTTCTCGCCTCACCCAGTAAATCGTTCCTCTGTTCTAAGTCGTTAGAGACAAACGGGGAAACAGGAGCCAAAACTGTACATCTCGCTTCAGCCCTCAAGCCCCGCCCACTGACGCCCGGACCAGACTTCCGGGTTCTGCCTCCGCCGGGTCCCACTTCCTCTGACGCAGCGGGTCAGAGGTGACCGGCAAGATGTCGGCCGTCAGCGGCTTTGAGCGGCGGTAGCGCGGCTCGTCTGTGTGACAGGGGCCGGGCGGAGGCGGCTGAGAGTGGCCGAGGAGGGCAGGCGAGGCCGAGGCCGGGTGGCCGGGCGCTCAGGGTGCACGGGCCGCCGCCGGGAATGCGCCACAGCCCCCCGAGCAGCCGGCAAGGCGAGCCCCGCCGGAGCTCTTCATGCCGCCCACCGGCATAGAGCCCTCCAGGATGAACAGGAAGAAAGGAGACAAGGGCTTCGAAAGCCCACGGCCGTACAAATTATAAGTACCCCGCCTACCCCCCATCTCCCTGGTTTTCACCCTTCTTTGGTTTTGTTTTCGTTGTTTGCACGAATGACTTGATGGGGCTGGGAAACGAATGGGGCAAATTAAGAGTCCACGCCAGTGGACCTGATGTTTGCAGAGTGGAAACGTTTTGAATGACAGCATTGTTCAGCAGATTTAGGCTCCCGCCTCCTCCCGCCTCTCGCAGGCTCATAAACCTTTTTAAAAGTACTGCTATAGTTTTGTCAAGGTAAACCTTTGCATGGGCTCTCGCTAGATTTAAAATAAGCAGATTACTCATTTAGTAGACTTTGAAGATATAAACTTAGCAAGTTTGCTGGAGCGGTTTTTGAGCCGCTTAGAACATAGTTCTTATTTGTACTTGGATACAGCTATGCTTTTATTTAATAATAGTTGTTTTCTTTCTTTTTCTTTTCTTTTTTTAATATACAACTCATCAGGTCGTCTGTATCAACAACATAAACTTCCAGAGAAAATCTGTTGTGGTAAGATCATTCCCAGTCACCATAAACCGTATAAGTCGCCTTTCACAGTTCTTAGAGATTCTGTAATCTTCCAGATGATGGATGGTGCCTCAAGAATAAGAAATTAGAATTCAAGTCTGTTTGATTGTCATATACTTTTGCTATATATGTTGCTTCTGTTCTCCCCACCTCTATCTTTTCCTGATTAAAATGTTTAATACATTAAATATGTTGTGGAATAGACAGTCTTTATAGTCAAGCACTTTCACATCATGCATAAGACAAGAATAAGCCTGTAGTGAGATTTATCCCGTGAACAAATTAAAACGTACACACATTGATTCATTTAGTTCTGCTTGCTGGTTTTCACTTAATCTAAGCTCATTTATTTAGAGTGGTCATTGAGTGATTGACAGGGTGATTTAAGACAATTTTTGGGCTAGGCATGGTGTCACACAATTTAAGTCCTAACGCTAAAGGCAGAGGCAGAGAGATCTCTGAGTTTGAGGTCAACTGAATCTTCATGGAGAGTTCCAGCCCAGCTAAGACTACATGCAGGGAAGGGAGTCTATATATTTTGGGATTTGTGCTACACTGGCTCACGGTTTACACCTTTTCTTTTTCCAGCACAGCTTCTTGCTATGTAGGCCAGCCTAGCTTCAAACTTGTGGCCATCCTCCTGTCTCCACTTCTCAAGTCCAAATGTTACAAGCATGTGTTACCACCAGCTCAGTGTGTACTTTTAAATACACTGCTTTTCTTCACAGTATTTTTGCCCTTGCTTGTTCCGATGTCAACTATGGATCCATGCTGATGGTCTGATTTAAGAGTTTGTGACTCTTACTTGGGAATTGGGAGCATAGTGACTGTACAGTTGCATGTTTTTGAGGAGTTCGTCTAAAAGTTATACAGAAAATATTCACAAACTTTATTTAAATACCTTGTGCCCAGAAGATTATAGAATAGTAGGAACAGATAGATCTAGATCTAGCTAGCATTTTCTTAGCTTTTTTGATTTATATATAAAAGTTAACAAGTTAAAATACTTTCCAATAGTACATATCTCTTAGGGCGTCTGTGTAAATGTTTCCAGTAGCATTCTTGTCCTCAGGGTTGGTATCAGGATTAGAGAGGACCTCAGAAGGTAATGTGGCACTGATGTGTAGAACTAGCCATTATGTCCAGTCCTCTGTGCCGATGGTTTGGTTGCTCCTAGATAACTTCTGTTGGAACCTCTAAAATCTTTGTACTCACTACGTCTGAAACATTTGATGCCAATCAGGAACATGAAAATCACTGCCCATGCATTCCATATTTCACCCATCTTTCCCATTGAGTCAGTACAGGATGTTGGTAAGAGTATTCAACAGTCAGTTGTATCAGAGAGAGTTTCTTTAGATGGACTGCACAGCCCTCAGATAACATGGCAGAGGTGTGTATCATGTAGTACTGCTTGGCAGAAAATTGGTCAGCATTTGGAAGTACTGCTGCTCCTGCCTGCTTTTGTTTTCTCTGGCAGTACTTGCTGATCCATGTTTCCTCATTTAACTCCCGTAAGGAGACTCACACTTGTTAGTTTCAGTAGTGTAGTTTTTTAAGTCGACGGTCTTTGTGTTATCAGATTCTTTTATATCAACCTCCTGGTTGTGACTTTTTCCCATACCACTTTCTGTTCCTCCAGCCTATTGTGGTTGCAGTCTGCCTAGAAATTCTTGTGAGACTAGTGTGTGTTTTACTTTTCCAGTCAATGACTTATCACAAGTTGTACAGTTGAAGGAAGTACCAAGCTGGTAAAATCTAGATAAATTATACTCATTCAGCCACTGGTATAATTAATGATTGAAATTAAGATTCTTGGAGAGCACTCACATGTGTGTAGCTATTTGGAATTTTATCTTTGGAGGTAGCATATATAAGTAGCAATTACAGAAATATGCTCTAAAACATTCCAGCATTTTTTTTTTCTTTTGGTTTTTCAAGACAGGGTTTCTCTGTAGCTTTGGAGCCTGTCCCGGAACTCACTCTGTAGACCAGGCTGGCCTCGAACTCACAGAGATCCGCCTACCTCTGCCTCCTGAATGCTGGGATTAAAGGCGTGAGCTACCACCACCCGGCTTCATTCCAGTGTTTTTAATAGCTGTTCTTTATTTTTACAGGGATTTGTGGAGCTGACTATATTTCCTACAGTTGCAAACTTGAATAGAATCAAATTAAACAGTAAGCAGTGTAGGATATACCGAGTCAGGATCAATGACCTGGAGGCCGCTTTTATTTATAATGATCCAACCTTAGAAGTTTGTCACAGTGAATCAAAACAGTAAGTTGTACACCTTAAGAAGCATATGTTTATGAGTCATTCTGTCCGTTATTTTTAATGATTGTCATGTTAATGTTTATGTGTCATTCTGTCCGTTATTTTTAATGATTGTCATGTTAATGTTTTTCAACAAGTTTTCTACTATTATAGCAGATCTATATGTTGTATAATTTCTGTTACTTTTACTGCATTGAAAATTTGGCTCAAGCATTTTTCTACTTTTGTCCAACGTAGTAAGTTATTAAATTTCCCTTCCTCATACTACAGCTTTAAAGAAGTATTATCTGGGAAGTTTCAGTAGCTATTTTTAGTAAATTGTCTTACCCAGTGTTCTGCTTTAATGTTATGTACATGTTTACTTCATAAATACCAGAAACTAGTTTGAATGAATTGGATGGTCGCCATCATCTTCAGACCAGAGACACTTTAAAATAGTCTTTTAAATGTTTGTACTATGTTGAGTATCTTAGGAAGTGCTGCATCTACTGTCAGCTGTATTTGTGGGCATTCTTAAAAAGTCTTCATAGCACTGGATCTTACTATTTCTGTGCTTCTCGGTATGTTGTAGTGGGATGCCAAACTCAGCTTTAAACTCTTTTCAGTCAAGATGGTATTTTAACTCGCCTAGGATAGAGTGTCATATTGCCTTAAAGCAGAGTTCTCAAAGTATATTCCCAGACAAGCAATATCGCCATCATCTAGGAACTTTTTAGATCTGTCAAATCTCAAGTATTAGCCCAAACCTACTGAATCAGACAGCATGGAGTCTCTCAAGTTGAGCTTTGCAAGCCTTTTAGATGATTCTGATAGAGTCTGAAGCTTGAGAACACTGCAGCCAGGGATTAGAAGACTTTGGGATCCAGGTCTTAGCCTTAGACATAATTATGATGCTAATAATCATTGGTTTAGAATCTTTCAAGCTCAGGAAGGAGATAGGAAAATGGTGTTGGAAAAGTCCAGGCATCCTCTCCTGAAAGCTCCCTTTTCATGAAGGTGAGTTGCTAAAACCCCAGTGTTCTTACTACGCTAGTAGAACTGACATAAAAAAAAAAACTTGTTACGAAACTATGTGCATATCCTGTTCTGCTGAAGAGAATAAAATCTACTACAGAGTAGTAAACGATATTACCACTAATGAGTGGACAACAACCTATAAAAACCCATTGTTGTGCCAGAGGATGAACACCTAGCATATTCAGCCTTGAGTCTGCATTCATGATAGAGTAAGAGGATAATCACAAAATACAGTGTGCATCTGTTCTCACCAGTAATTAGTTGGGAGTGCCCAGCACTCAAAGAGAATGGCCTGGGATCCGGGATAGTGTTCCTAAGGAACAGCAGGCATCCTAGTCTGTTGAGGAAGTTAGCTTCGCTTCGCTCTGTGTTTGAAGAGAAACTTCATCTTTTAGTGTATGCGCAGGCTAAGCCAGCACTAAGATAACTTCCTAAATGTTTTTTCCAGTGAAGTCGATGATGAATCATCACTTTCATTATGTGAGGCAAGAAGTTACAAAGGAAAATCTTTTCAAAGGTTAGGCCCTTGGTGGATCCAGAATGTACTTTATAATTTCCTTCTGGTTAGTAACCGATCATAGTAAATAGGTCATTCAGTAAGTGTTTATCTAGTTTTCTTGCTGGCTGTAGAAACTTAGTTGCACTTTAAGAGAAGGGGTATTTGTTTGCCTATTTGTTTGTTTTGAATCATGGTCTCGTTGTGTACCCCAGGCTGTTCTGGAACTCACTATGTTGACCAGGCTGGCCTTGAACTTGAGGTAATTCTCCTATCTCAACCTCTCAAGTACTAGAATAATAGCCCTGAGCCACCACAGCTGGCCAGTGTTTGTTGTTGCTTTTCCTTGTCTTTTTTCTCTGACTTGTTCAAAGGGGACTGCAATGGGCTGTAGAGAACAAAGGCTCTAAAAAGTAACTGATTAGTTAGTGCAAAGGGTAAAGAAATGCAGTTTATACATTGTTACTTAATTACTACCCAGTTCTCAAGAGGACTTGCTTCTGATGTTTCTGGTTGTCAAAACAAAGAGGGAAGTGTTTGTTTATATATTTTGATGTTGAGAAGGATCTTATGTAGCCCAGGATGGCTTCAGACTCAGTTTGTAGCCGAGGGTGACTTTGAACTTCTGACCCTCGTACCTATCTAGTACTGGAGTTACAGCTGTGCCCTAGTTCATACTCCTGTGTGCCTGACAACACTGTAGTTTGTAGACTCAGAACACATACAGAAACCTCAGTTATTACAAAGAAACTATTTGATTTGTATGAAACATACTTCTTTAGTTTATAAAATACTTTAATAAAGTATAAATATACTTGAAATACATCAGTATTTTTAAAAATTGGTCTTTGATGTTTGGGAATGTATGTATACACATGTATGCAGGTGCATACCCTGTGCATTCTTTACATTTATATTAGAAAACTGATATTAAGAAAGTAGTGATTTTGGCATTCCAGAGTTAATGAAGGATGTGAACACAATGATCACTTTAATAGTTCTTTTTAGCTTTTGGGTTTTTGGTTTTTTCTTTCCTTTTCTTTTCATTCCTTTCCCTCTGTCCCTCCGTCACTTTCTTTTTGTTTTGGGCACAGGCTGTCCTTGAACTCACAGAGATCCTCCTGCCTCTGCCTCCAGAATGCTGGGATCAAAGACATGCTCCACCATGTCCGTCACGTTATTAGTTCTTATCATGGGGATCAGCATCAGGAGTAGATAACTGGCTAAAAAGAATTCTTAACAAATTGTGTAAGAAGACATAATACTTAGAAGTAGTTGATGTCCATTGATATTAGAAAGATCTTGGTGAAATGTGTGGCTTATTGTTATTACAAGTTGGCTTTTTATCTCCCCAGGAGAAATCTCAATTATTTTTCCAATGCATATGCAGCTGCCGTTAGTGCTGTGGATCCTGATGCGGGGAATGGAGAACTCTGCATTAAGGTCCCATCAGAGCTCTGGAAGCATGTTGATGGTAAAGCACCAGGAATGTATTACTACACAGTGAAATAAATCCTATTAGATGTAGAGGCCAGAAAGTTAGTGATGCCCGAACTGTGCACTAACCACGGTTGGAAAATGATTTCCTTCTTTAGGGTCAGGATTGATAGGAATACATTAGCTGTTACAGGCTGTTACAAAGTAACTGGTTTCTCTGTTTTATGTGATGCTAGGAAACCAGGGCTTTGTAGATGCTGGGCTTCTCTGTTACAAGGCTGTGCCACCAGCTCCTTCATTGTTTCTTGTTTTGTTTGGGATTATTCAGTTTAGGCTCCTATAGACGCTTATTGCATATTCATAGGGGGGAATTAAAATAACTACATTTAACAAGGCTTTTCCTATACAGAAATAAAATGTAATTTAGAAACATAATAGATGATGCAATTTCATGAGTAATCCTCCCCATCCTACCTCTGTCCTTTACCCTCCAAAGTCAAATAGAGTTAACAGTTTGGGAGAAAACACAAAAGGAGAGAAAACTTGAAAAGTAGAATTGCAATTGGCTTTGAAAGGCCTTAAAGCATCCACATTAGGGGTTGTGGAATTTTTTTCTGAAAACATTACATGTCAGAAACATTGAGAAGAGAATGTGACGCTCCTGGTGCTGTGCTTGTGAGAAACCGGATTGTGAGAAACCGGAAGCAGCACTTAGATTGATTGGAGGCCCGTCATCAGCTAGTATAAGTGGAAACACTAAAAGCCTACATTGTGACAAGTGGTATGGCATCTTTGATTTGTTTTTTGTTTTGCTTTTTTTTTTTTTTTTTTTTTTTTTGGTTTTTCGAGACAGGGTTTCTCTGTGTAGCTTTGTGCCTTTCCTGGAACTCACTTGGTAGCCCAGGCTGGCCTCAAACTCACAGAGATTCGCCTGGCTCTGCCTCCCAAGTGCTGGGATTAAAGGTGTGCACCACCACTGCCCAGCGGTGTCTTTGTTTTTATGTAGTGGGATTTGATCCCAGGCCTCTAGCATCTAGGCAAGTGCCCTACCCCTGGAGCCACATCCCAAGCAGCTCTGTGGTTTCTTAATCTGATGCTCAGGCTATGGTTCTCATTGGTGTATCTTCAGTATATAGATTACTGTTGCTTATTTGTGTGTCAGTGAATGGATGTATTTATTTGTTGCAGAGTTGAAGGTTCTGAAGATACATATTAATTTTTCTTTGGATCAGCCGAAAGGAGGTCTTCATTTTGTGGTACCCAGTGTTGAGGGGAGTATGGCAGAGAGAGGTGCTCATGTCTTCTCTTGTGGGTATCAGAATTCTACAAGGTAGATTATAAATTCATATATTTCGATTAACTTCATTTTCGTGATTGCCTTTTTATGTATTGAATATGCAGTGTATTTATTTATTTAGAATGACAAGTGTAAGCTTGATTTTTTTTTTATTTTTCCCCAAGCTGCTTCTGAATCATGCTGTACTGCTTATTCCTTTTCAGTCTCATCATTTCTTTCTTCATCTTTCCCTTTACGCACCAATCCAGAAATAATCCATCAGCTTGGTTCTGTAACTTGATGGTGAAGTTCAGCGTGCATACAGAAAACTGTCCACATTGAAATGCAAAAACATAGTAACTTTCCACAAATGACCAAACCTGAGCTCACACAGATCAGCAGAAGTAGCATCACCGTTTGGCAGGGTCTCTCTGCCTCCATTCAGCATTCCCACCTGGCATTCTGTCTAGTTACTCTGTTTCTGAGATACCATTGATTGTGCTTGGTTTTGAACTTTAAGTAAATGGACTCATTCATGGGTTGTGCTCTTTGTAGCTAGCTTTTTATTGTTTAATGTTGATAGGTTTACCTACTTCTTTATGTGAAATTATAATCCATTCATTCTCGTGTTCTGTGGTTGACTGCATGTTTTTGAAATATTTTATAATGTGAGTACTTTCCTCAGATTATTAACTCTTTTAAGCCAAAGATTATGTTTTAGACTTATTTATATTTTGGTGCCTTGTACTGATTCTGTCATATAGTAAGACCTGACCCGAGATTTTAAGTGTAAAGCATTTTCTGTACTGTTAATCTGTTTGTAGATTTTGGTTCCCGTGTGTTGATTCATACTCTGAGTTGTGTACATGGAAGTTAGAATTTACAGTAGATGCTGCAATGGTGGCCGTGTCCAATGGAGATTTGGTGGAGACAGTGTATACCCATGATATGAGGAAGAAGACCTTCCATTATATGCTTACTATTCCTACAGCAGCGTCCAATATCTCCTTGGCCATTGGGCCTTTTGAAATACTTGTAGATCCATATATGCATGAGGTAAGTCATTTCACCCGTCTTGTTCTTCTCTGCACTTTTTCTCCTTAGGAAAAGGAGGCACTAATAAAATAGTGTTACCTTTAACTCTCAGTATTATCGCTAAAAAGAAAAGGTTTCACGTCACATTTATTTGGAAAGAAAACCATTTTGGTGAGTTTGTTGACCAGGATTCTAATCCTTCCTCAGTATGCTGACGTGAGATAAATCTTACTCCTTTTTTGTTTTGAAAGGTCTCTCTCTGCAGCATAGACTGACCTTGAAGTCATACAGTCCATTGTACTCTGTACTTCAGTTTCTAAATTGCAGTTTTTCAGCTTCATGGGGCTGTGACTAAAAGGATATTAGTAATGACAGTTAATTTTAGAAACCAACTTAACATGTTAGCCAGGGTATACTTGATTTTTTTTTTTTATAATGGTAAGCACTGGGTTAGAAAACAGATCAAAGTTGTCATATATTTAAAATAGTTTACTTATATTTACTTACATTTCTCTAGTCATAACATATTTCCTGTTAGCCTTGACTCCATTTGGGGTATCTACTTTTTTTTTTTTTTTTTTTTTTTTGGTTTTTCGAGACAGGGTTTCTCTGTGTAGCTTTGCGCCTTTCCTGGAACTCGCTTTGGAGACCAGGCTGGCCTCGAACTCACAGAGATCCGCCTGCCTCTGCCTCCCGAGTGCTGGGATTAAAGGCGTGCGCCACCACCGCCCGGCGGTATCTACTTTTTTAATCTGACCTTTCAGACTTTTAGGTTTATTTTGTTTTGTTTTGATTTTGTTTTTCTTTTTCTGAGACAGTCTTCCTACATAGCCAAGTCTTTCCTCAAACTCATGACAGTCTCCCTGCTTCAACTTCCTGAGTACTGAGGCATGCATCACTGCATCTGGCTTCTATCTGTCAAACTTTTGCCTCCCATGAAATGATTGTCGACGACACCGTCTTCTAGATGAAACCTTCGTAGGTTTCTGTTTGTTTTGAGACAGTCTCACTCTGTAGCTCTGGCTGGCTTTAAACTTGTGATACTCTCTTTACTGCGCTGGAGATGATGGGACCTGGGAGAATCGAGCTAATAAATGAGGCTGATTAAAGCCTCTCTCATGCAGTAGCCGACTTGGTTGAGAGCATTAGACAGTCTATACTTCGATGGTTAAGTAGAGTCACAGGTGTAACGGGGACATTCACAAGGACAAGTTGTATGTGGCTGACAAGCCATTTGTGGCCACACAGGGCAAAAACATGTTTTCCATGGAGGTATATAAACAATAGCCAGTTGTAATGAGTAATCTGAAGTAAACTCACTCCTGTCCGTTGTACTTGGGAGGGCCATGAAAGCACATTCATAGAACAGTTTCAAGTTTTTGAAGAAACTGAGATCACATGACTCTTGTGTTGGCTTCTTGAGGTTTTCTCACAAGCACTCAGAATTCTCCTCACACAACTCCGTTCTTGGAATGTGGACGGACAGTGTCGGCTGAGATCACAGATTTGTGCCACCGTCCCTGGCTTCTTCATTCATTTGGCGTAGAATTGTTTCAGGAGACAGTCTATGACACTTGTTCTGAATCTAGCTCAATATGAAAACCATGACTACTATTTCTCCTGTGGGTCTCTTTAACCTCCTCTCTACCCGTGTGTCTCCCCAGTGTTCTGTACGTAGCTGAAACAGTAGAGGATGACAAGAGTGATTGTTCTAGGGACGCAGCTAGTTCTGGTCAGCATTAACTCTTTTATGCTGAGGTCTCACTATGTAGCCCAGGCTGGCTTCAGCCTCCCAAGTTAGATTTACTCTTCTGAGCCACCACCCCGGGCAACAGAAACTATTCAGTCCTAGATTCAGGGACTGAGATTTAGTGAGACTTGCCTGGCATGTGAAAAGCATTAGGTTCAATCTTCAACATTGTACACATGAAAAAATTACTAAAATATTACTATAAAATATGCAATATTTGCTAGGTTTAGACACATAAGTAAGAGATTATGCTAAGCCTTAAATTTTAATTCTTTCTTGTTTATGGAGAAGAGAAAAAATTTAATTTGGAACCAGTTTTATTTTCATTGTGTGTAAGCTTTTAATAAACATGTAATCCATTTAAAATTTAATTTTTAGTACAATGAACATTTTGTAAAACTAATCTGAAAAGTCCACTAATTTTACAACAGCTATTTTCAACATTACGAAATGTATTAAAAGCTAAATATGTCCTTTCTTTGAGACGATTGTCCTTTTACTTTGCAGGTTACACATTTTTGTTTACCCCAACTTCTTCCATTACTTAAACATACCACGTCATACCTTCACGAAGTTTTTGAATTTTATGAAGAAATTTTGACTTGTCGATATCCTTACTCCTGTTTTAAGACCGTCTTCATTGATGAGGCTTACGTTGAAGTGGCTGCTTACGCTTCTATGAGTATTTTTAGGTTAGTGTCTCTTCAAATGGGGAATGCCTAATTAGGGTAACGATAAAAGGAAAAGCTACTGATTATATGATCAATTTTAAGGTTGGTTTTGAACTTAAGGTGTAATCGAGTTTATAGTTAACCTGGTGTGTTTAAGAATGTTAGAATGTAGCTTCCTGCATGAGGAAGTAACACATCCTAATGCCTTTTTCCAGAATTGTCCTTCACATTTCCATTTCTGGTTTCATTCTTAATGTTTAATGTTTGTAAATGTTTAATTTCCACATTTATGGGTCATTAGTATGTCTTTTTTGTAGCACTATAAAAGTGTACTGGTATCCTCCATTTGTTGTTAAAAAACAAAACAAAACAGATTCTTCTTTTTCTTTGTTTTAGCCCTCCTTTTCTGCACTTTTTTTTTTTTTTTTAATGTCGTTGTGGTTTGTGTGTGGGTATTCCAAATTTCTAAGTTTCAGGTGTCAGGGTAGCTGTTTTACTTGACTTCCCTGACTCATGTGTCACGTGAGATTCTAGTACTGTGCATTCTCCAGAACACAGTTAGAAAAACTGAATGGAGCAGTGTATTTGGAAGTAAATAACAGAGTGCCGAAATGTACCAGACACTTGAAAAAGGGTTGTAATTTTGTAATTGGGTTTCTGATTTGGGGAGAAGTGTCTCCATGCTATGTGTTTCAGGGTGTCTGTGCACCAGACTGAACACTGGTTTACTGGAACGTGCCTCTACATCCAGCCTTGGTGAAGATTTGTGAAATTAAGTAACTCCATTGTATTGAGATTCATTTCTGATTAACACACTAGTTTCTTCCTCACTCCCCAAAATAGTGATTTATATTTTTTGTAAAATCAATAGAAAACATTTTCATTGTGTTCCTTGCTTTAGACAAGGAATTTTAGATAAATTTTGGAAAGATTGGAAACTCTCAGGTAGAATATTCTTGACTTTTTCCTTCTGCATTGAACTTGAACCTAACACTGAATTGCTTGAGGAGTGCAGTTACTCTATTTTGACTGACCAACTGCTCATCCCTTGGTCCTAAGTGGCTACCGTGTCTTTGGCTTTCAGCACAAACCTCCTGCACAGTGCCATGATTATAGATGAGACGCCGCTGACCAGACGGTGCTTAGCGCAGGCCTTAGCACAGCAGTTCTTCGGATGCTTCATATCCAGAATGTCTTGGTGAGTGATGTCAGAGCTGCAGACTGAGCCTCCCCCTCCCCTCTTCTCTTGTTCTCTGAGAGTCTCTTGTGGTCCATTTTGTCCGCAAACTTACTATGACACTTGACGCTCCTGCCTCTCCCTCCCAGGGGGTAACTGGTCTGTGCTGCTGTGCTTCCCTCTTTAGTTTCTTGTCTCTTCCTGTGTTATACACTGACTATTGCCCATAATTCATAAATGTTGAGTTATTTTGAGAGATTGCCTCAAAAAAGACAATTAGTAAATTAGTCAATTAGTAAAATTTTATCTGAATTATTTTTCTATCAGCTTTATAAATCACTTTATTGTTGGTGGTGGTATTTTACTCTTTTTGGGGGCCCCACCCCCCAGCTCCCTAATAAATCACACGTGGAGGCTTATTTGTACTTATGAATGCCTAGCCTTAGCCTGGCTTTTTTCTTGCCAGCTTTCCTTAACTTATCGCATCTACCTTTTGCCTCTGGGCTTTTCCCGTTCTCTAACTTCTGTAAATCTTACTCCGTGGCTTGCTGGGTAGCTGGGTGGCTGGCCTCCAGATTCCTCCTCCTTCTCTGGCTCTTTCTCCTCTTTATAATTAGTGGGGCATGGTGGCACATGCCTTTAACTTCAGCACTCTACAGGCAGAGAGGCAGGTGGATCTTTGTGTTTGAGGCCAGTGTGATCTACGTAGCAAGTTCAGAGAAGCACCCACTATGTGGTGAGACCCTGTTTCAAAAAAAAAACAAAAACAAAAAACAGCAGAGTTACTTATATACTTTACCATAAAGTAAGAACTCTGAAAAATAATATCTTAGCTGTATAGAATGGAGATTTTAATATATAGAAAACTAATTAGAATTCAAATGTCAGTGTTCAAATTAGGTGGAAAAATGTTTGAGATGATTCTTTTTTTTTTTTTTTTTTTTTTTTTTTGGTTTTTCGAGACAGGGTTTCTCTGTAGCTTTGGAGCCTATCCTGGACTAGCTCTGTAGACCAGGCTGGCCTCGAACTCACAAAGATCTGCCTGGCTCTGCCTCCCAAGTGCTGGGATTGCAGGCATGCGCCACTACAGCCGCTGAGATGATTCTTAAAGCAAAGTAATTATCTTCAACAGTAGTGATAATGGTGTAGAGAATTTGCCTTTAGTTTTTAGATTTTTGCTAGTTTTCTTGAGAGAAGGGAAGGAGAAGTGTATTTGAGGCTGGAGTGCGGCTCAGAGGTACAGTGCTTTCTTGTAGGTGCTAGCCCCTTGGTTTGAGCCCCAACACTGAAAACAGAGATAATCTTTATTTTCTTTAACTTGAGATGAATTTTGTATTGATTTTAGTCTGTTTTTGGAGAAGGGGTCTTAACACTGTGGCTTTGGCTGGCTTACAGTATAGACCAGGTTGGCCTCAAACTCTGTCTACTGAGTGCTAGGATTATAGATGGAAGTCACCACACTTGGCTGCTTATAGTTAATTTAAAGCATGGTACAAAAATTCCTTGAGATTATAATTTCTTTTATATTTTAATAATGTAGGACTCACTTTTATCTTACTTTTTACAGATTTAATGTTATTGTTGTGTGTATATGATGGATATATGTGAGTAGATAAGTGGTTGGTGCCACTTGTCTTTTCTCTAGAGAAAGTACAAATATTAAACAGTTTTGCTTAAGGATATTGTAAAACCTAGGTTGTGAAAGTTATGTCTATATGTTACAGTAAAGTATGTGGGATTAGAGTTTCCTGTATGAGGATTTGAACTCAGGGTGTTGTACATGCTAGGCAAGCTTTCTGTCACTGAGATATATTCTCAGTCCAAGAATGTGGATTTTGTTTTGATCTTTTGAGATAGCATCTTACCTAGCTTAAGATGTCCTTGAACTCAACTATGTAGCTGAGGGTAACCTTGAACTCTTGACCATTCTGCCTCAGCCTCCAGGTGTGGAGAATGCCAGCACACCTTGCAAATGTGAACTTTTGAATTAAGCAGTCCTGACTATGGACAAGTACTTCTTTCGTGGCAGACAGTCTGAACAGTGGCGTTGAGAGAAAGTAGCACTATCAGAGTGAATACATTGCTAAATTCAACTGGAGACAGTAAAGCATTGTGGACTTCTGACTTTTTCTGTACTAAAGATCAAACCCGGAACTGCAGGAATGCTGGGAAATCACTGCTACTGAGCTACGCTATTCCAGCCTACACAGACAGACACAAAGTCTGTACAAAAAAATCCTGTTATAGGATTCATACACTTAGCACTAGTGGAGCCCATTCCTGATTTCCAAAGAAGACAACTGTCCACTTGCAGTGTGTCAGGCCTTGTAATAAACATTTGATTTTAAGCAGTCTTAAGATTTAAGATCCAGTCAGATGTGGAGAAGGGTGGGTGGGCACTTACTTTCTTACACTGTTTGACCCTGCTTGGACAGGTTTTAATGATTAAAAGCTTTATTGACTTTTCCTTAGGTCTGATGAATGGGTGCTGAAGGGAATTTCCGGCTATATTTATGGACTCTGGATGAAAAAAACTTTTGGTGTTAATGAGTACCGCCACTGGATTAAAGAGGTAAAGAAGAGCTAGCTTTGTCTTCCACTTGTAAGTCAGTAATGTATGCTAGTGTTTTCCTGATTTCCAGGTCCCCTGGCCTTCACTTTCTGATTGTTTATTTTGTGTGGGGGGCAGTGCTCAGCTAGGGTGCGTATGTGGTCAGAAGACAGTTTACTGCAACTGTTTCTCTTGCACTGCCTGTGAGTCCTGGAGTCAGGTTCAGGTTCTCAGGCTTTTTGGCCAAGTCTTTACCCACTGAGCCATCTTGCTAGCCCTCTTGTCCTCTAATGAGTGTACAACAGCTCTTTTCAAATACAATGAAAATTACATCCCAAGAAAAGATATAACTCTTCTTCCTACGTTTGTTTCCCCGTCTTCGCTGGGTAAGGATGGTAGAGTGGCAGCGTCCACTCCACTCGTAGGGAGAGGGGCACCTTACTCATGCAGTGGGAAGGGTGCTTTGCACACAGCCGCCCCCGTGTGTCAGCGAGCCTTCAGTACCTACCTGTTCCCTGTCACTGCCGCACCTTTCTCTGTTATTTAAAGATGAAGGCAAAAAATGAAAAGAGTATTTTGGATATCTATTTCTTATACACATAGATACTTTATTGATTTCTTTAGATTTGATTAGATCCTTAAATTCATTGTTTTCAAGTAGAAAAATCCCCACCTTAATATCATTATTAAATTAGCATTCTATCCAAAGAATTGTTAGAGGGATCACATGCTTAGCACTGGTAGAGCCCATTCTTCCTTTTAGAAGAAGGAAATAACTGACGTGTGTAATGAAATAGTATTGTAATAAAAAGAGTACTAGCTTAGTTCTTTTACTCTCCCCACTTTACATATGAAGAAACTAAGGCACATAGATGTGGTGATGTATTGTGTACCCTAATAAAATTTGCCTGAAGATCAGAGAGCAGAATAAGCTATTAGAGTAAACATAGATGCCAGGCAGTGGTGGCACACACCTTTAATTCCAGGACTAGGAAGGAAGTGACATGTCAGGGCAGAGAAAGATACATAAGGCGTGAGGAGATAGGAACCTAGGCCCTTTTTTGGCTGGATCCCTTTCGGCTGAGGACTCAGACATTCAGTCAGAGGATTCGTGGAGTTGGTGAAGTGAGATGTAGCTGTGGCTTGTTCCTTTGTCTCTGATCTTTCAGCATTTACCCCAGTATCTGGCTCCAGGTTTTTATTATAAGACCGTTTAGATTTTGTGTTATACATAGAGTTTAAATTATTTAGTAAAGTATATGGCTAATCAACTGTATTGCCAGGATCCAGTTGGCTTTTAATCATCTTATGATACTGTTTACCGCTTTTCTCTGCTGTCTATATTATTTGACCCGTTCATGAATTCCAGCATAGTTATGATGCTGTCTTTTTTAAAAAACATTTATTACCTGACTGTATTTCTTTTCCTTTTTTTTTTTTTTTTTTTAAGATTTATTCATTTATTAGTTATGCACATACACCTGCATGCCAGGAGAGGGCACCAGATCTCATAGATGGTTGTGAGCCACCATGTAGTTGCTGGGATTTGAACTCAGGACGTCTGGAAGAGCAGCCAGTGTTCTTAATCGCTGAGCCATCTCTCAAGCCCTGATGTTGTCTTTTTTAAACTTTACTTTCTTTTCTTTTTTAAAAACTGCTATTATGTATTAGAGAAGAACAGAGGAGTTTTAAATTGATAGATTATTAGCATAATTTAATCTCCCTTCTTGTTAACTGCCTTAGTCCTCAGGTGCAAAATACTGAGGACTAAGTCAATTTAGAAGACAATTCTGAGAGGCAGAGAAGAGCCATAACAAAAAGTTGCTGACCTGCTATTGAGCCCTGCAGTCACAAAATACAGAGAAATTTTTGGATTTTACCCTTGAGTCAGCTTGTGTAGCTTGCTCTATTTATAAAAACAAGAGCTATTCTCCAGATATAGTTTGTTATCTTATATTTACATCTGATTCCACAAAAGAAAATTTGTGCTCTAGTAGTAAAGACGGTTGTATGAAGAAGTTTTCACTGACTCTTACTTTTGCATCTTTTTTAGGAGCTAGATAAAATAGTGGCGTATGAACTGAAAACCGGGGGAGTTTTATTACATCCCATATTTGGTGGTGGAAAAGAAAAGGATAAGTATGTTATTGTTCTGAGATGATGTTATAAACCTCGTTTTATAGACTACCTCTTAGAGGATCTCTTGTGTGTTTCTGGAGAACCATGACGGTAGTTATGGTTCTCCAGACTGATAGTATGCCAGTGCCCCTCACTGCTGTTGGGTCATTCGGTGACTGCTGGTGAATGAAACTTAGTGCTAAGTTTTCTAACGCAACTTCGTCATACTGTTGTTAAAACTTAAAATCTTTGGAAGTAGTTATTTTGCTTATTGTGATGGTTAATCTTAATTGTCAACCTGATTCAACTGAGAAATGCCCAGAAGATTAGTAAAGCACACTTCTAAGTCTGTGTGAAGATGTTTCCAGGGGGGATTGAGCAGACAAGAAGCTACTTTAATGGGGATGCACTACCTTGTGCACTAGCCTTAGGAGGCACAGGGCTACTTTAATGGGGATGCACTACCTTGTGCACTAGCCTTAGGAGGCACAGGGCTACTTTAATGGGGGTGCTCTACCCTGTGCACTAGCCTTAGGAAGCATGAGGCTAGTTGAAATGAAAGAAGTCAAGGAAGAACCCCACAAGCATTTTCTCCATGCTTCCTGGCTTCCCGGAGACAGTATCTGTGCTCTGCCATGTCCTTCCCACCAAGTAGATTAAAACTGAGCTGTAGTACATCCTTCCACTTTTCAGTCACTTTGATCAGGTTTTTGTTACAGACAAAAAGTTTAGCACAGAAAGTGTGCACTGTCTCTAAACTTAACTGTGGTTCTTAAGCCTTTGGAGCTGAGTTTTGAAAGAAATTTGGAACAGTTTGGAGATGTAGGCTTTGGTATCTCTAAGAGTATGTACAGCAGTATGTTTAGTGGACAATTCTGTTTAGAGCTCAGAAGACCAAATGCCAAGAGAAATATGGACAGTAAAGACCGACTCAGGAAGTTTATGATACAACTAAGAACTCTACCAGGAGTTGGGCTAGAGGCCATGCATGTCAAATTATAGCAAAGAATAGGTCTCCACTTTTCTACCCTGAGATTTCAAGGTAGCTTTTGTTTGAATTTTGTTGGCTGCTTTGAGACAGGTTTACAGTGAAAATTGTGAGCAGAAAACTTTTAAGTTTGCCCAGAAAAGAAACAAAGTCAGGGCCATGGGAGCTGACAACCGAAGAGATTAAGACCATTAAAAGAAGCAAAGGAATTTGCACTGGGACGATAGGAAGGGCTCCTTGAGGCCATCTCAGGAGCTGCCTGAACCTCACCTGTCGTGGGTATAAGGGAAAACATGAGAAGAAAGAAAGCTCTCGAGCTCCCTGATTGTGCCTGGATCTCCAGGGAGAGGTTTTCCTGAGTTCAGCCATATGGATACTCACAGGCCATGCAGCTGAAGTCTGAGAAGGTCTGGCTACTAATTGAGCAGGTAGCAGACCTTGATATCAGATGTGTGATGGCTTTGCAGGCGTGTGGTGTGCAAGTTATGAGGTCATAGAGGCCTGATCCTAGATTTCAGTGGAAGACCTGGGAGGCTAAGCAGTGTGTGGCAAGGTCAGGACCCCTTGGGTAGCCTCTGAGTGCATAAGAGTATGAAAATGAAGCCAGAGATGGAGTCAGACCCCAGGAAGTTAGAATGGTGAGAAACCTGCAAGGAAAAGCAGCCAAAACAGCCTGAGACAGAGGCCGTGTGTGCCATCAAAGTGAAGCAGCAAGTACCAGGCTGCAGAAGAACTTGGGACCCATACCTGGCTCCTACAGTAAGTCCTGGATGCTGGACATGGAACTATGGTGTCTTAAGTTTTACTCTGCTGTGCTTTGGTTTGCGTTGGACCTATCCTTCTGTTCTCCTCTGCTTAGGAATAAGAATGTTTACTCAGCCATTGTATCCTGAGAGTGTTGGCACAAAAACACAACGCTGACCTCAAAGGGGAGTATAAGAGATAGTTTATTCCAGAGCCAGATAAGGGGGATCCTGGCCCATGGACACAGGTAGATGCAGCTTTCCCCAAACCCCATATTACTGTGTGGCAGCAATTTTATGTTAACAGAACAAAGTCACAAATCAGCATACTTTTCAAATACATTGTTGGTACTCAGTGTCAGACCCAGGGATTCTCAAATGCATTAGCAGCGGAGCTGCACTGCAGCCTTGTCCTTGGATTTTTCTTGTTTTTACAGTTATATTGTTTCTATTTTATGTATATGGGTAAAGCTGAATTTGGAGGCAACACCACACAGACATTGATTGTGAGAGTGTAATTTGATACACTTTTGAAAGGTAATTAGTTAGAGCCAATCAGTTTTAGAATGGCTTGTGTTACGGTAACATAGTTTCTGCTGTATGTATAGGATCATAAAAATTCTGCTTTTAGGTATTTGCTGTGCAAAAGTATTTTTGTAAAATTTACTGTAGCATTTTGGAAGAGTGGAAGATTATGAACAGCTTAAATTGTTTACATTAAATGTAAAGTCCATCTTCTACTTATTTTTTTCTTTAATAGTCGTATTTGTTTTATTGAGTGAATTTATGTTTTTTTCCAGCCCCGCATCTCATCTTCACTTTTCAATAAAGCATCCACATACACTGTCCTGGGAATACTACACTATGTTTCAGTGTAAGGCTCACCTTGTGATGAGACTCATTGAGAACAGAATCAGCATGGAGTTTATGCTGCAGGTGAGTACTAGCGTTAGGACTGAGCAACGTTAAAGAAATAACTGTATGTCTGTATGTGTTAGTTACTTTTCTGTTGCTGAGATAAAACACCATGACTACAGCAATGTATTTATTTATTCGTTATTTATTTTTTGAGATAGAGTTTCTCTTTGTAGCCTTGACTGTCCTGGAACTCCACTCTGTAGACCAGGCTGGCCTTGAACTCAGAGCTCCCCCTGCCTTTGCCTTCCAAGTACTGGAATTAAAGGTGTGTGTCACCACCACCTGGCGACTAAGGCAGCTTATTAAAAAAAGTGTTTATTTGGGCTCAAAGTCCTGGGGGCTCGAGTCTGTGGTGTGGAGCAAAGGGAGGGTGACGGGCCGCCGAGACAGCAGGGAAGACGCACATAACACACTGAGAATGGAGGCTTTGAAACCCCAAAGCCTGCCCCCGTGACACACCTCCTCCCGAAGGGCCACGCTTCCTAGTTCTCAAACAGCTGCCAACTCCTGACCAAGTATTCAAATGCCCGAGACTCATGGAGCACAGTTCATTTAAGTCACCACATTTGCCTCCCTGTCTCTCGTAGTCTTGTGGCCATATCATCATGCAAAATACATCTAGTCCATCTTCAAAAGTCTCCAACATCTTTACAGTCAAAACACTGTTTCAAAGTCCAAAATTTCTTCTGAGACTTCAGGCAATCTCTTAATTATAATCCTCTGTAAAAGGAAAAGCAGATTATATCGGGCAGTGGTGGCACATACCGCTGATCCCAGCATTCAGGAGGCAGAGGCAGGGGGATCTCTGAGTTTGAGGCCAACCTGGTCTACAGAGCAAATTCCAAGATAGCCACAGCTACATAGAGAAACACTATCTAGAACAAAAAAGAAAAAAAATGCATAATTCTAACAGATAATGGCATATAATATACGTTACCATTCCAAAAGGGAGGAATTGAGGCATAGTGAAGAAAAACTGGACCAAAGCAAGAATGAAACACGGCGGGACAAACTCTAAATCCCTTAGCTCTGTATCCAATGTTAAAGGGTTTAGATGGCTCTGCCCTTCCTGCTTTTCTGCCTGCAGCACACTTCTGTCTCCTGAGCTCATTCCCCTCTCTGTGTGTAGCTCTCCTTGACAGATGTCCATGGCTCTAGCACCTCCAACCTCTTGGGGTCTCCAACACAGCCAAGGTTTCACCAAGTGGCCTCTGAAGGCCTCTATACAGGGACTTATCTGCCACACATCTGGCCTCAGCTGCTCTTCTTAACACCAGAGGAAGATTCCACAGCTAGTTACTTTGTTGCTATCATTAAATTTTGCCATATTTTAAAGTTTTAGTACAAGTAGTTACAATATAGGAGATGGAATAGTAGAAACAAGGTAGATGGATTACTTGTGTAAATATATATCATATATGTGCTTTTTTTTGACCCACTCTCTCTCCTTCCCCATTCCATTGTGTTCTTTTTTCTTTTTCTGTATTTCTCATTTTCTCCTTGAAATGCTGAGGATCAAATATCTGGTCTTATACATACTAGGCAAATACTGGTCTCAAATGGATAGATGCATTAAAAAATAACAGCTAAATTTTCCCCATTGATAACATTCTTAAAGGCAGTTTAAAAGAAAAACTTTTGAAAAATCATTTTTGCTGAGGATGTAGTACAGTGGAGTGCTTGCTTAATGTGACTGGGGCCCTGGGTTTAATTCCTGATGTTATAAAAATGAAAACATACAATTTTTTCTAAAGATTGAAGAACAGAAATATTAAATAAGAAAAGTGTGCCATAAAAGGGCATTTATACTTTTCAGAATGGAATAGATTTTAATTAGTATCCTCATTTATGAATTTTCTTTTGTAATGCTAGGTCACATGTGCTAGGTAAATACCATCCCACTGAAACACAGCTCCACTCCTCTTTCATATTTCCTTTTTTAAAAGTAAAAAACACATGAAATTTATGACATGTTTAACATGAGAGTACTAGGCTCCTAATGAATATTCCTAGTTTTGAATTCCTGTATAAAATTTGGTAGGTATTATATATTGTGCTTCTAATCCTTAATAAATGATATTTTATGTGCACATTGTTAACATTCAGTAATGTTTCTATGAACAATGTTCTTATATCCTGTTTTAATATTTGTATGTTTCTCTTGCTTTTAGCAGTTAACTCAAAAAATCTATATGTTACATAGTTGCTGTCTTCTGTAAATGATCACAAAAGATCCAGTGCAACCTAGGTGCAGTGTCCCATTGGAAATGGTGTTATGTGGGCATCTGTTCTTGCAGGTCTTCAATAAACTCCTAAGTCTGGCTAGCACCGCCTCATCTCAGAAGTTCCAGTCACACATGTGGAGCCAGATGCTGGTTTCCACCTATGGGTTTTTGAAATCCATTTCCAACGTCTCTGGCAAAGACATCCAGCCCTTAATAAAGCAGTGGGTGTATCCTTTTCAGTAGCAGCTCAGCAAAGTGGGGAAGAGAATAAGCTATGGGAAAGATGGGAAAGAGGGAGGCGATCCATTGATATTTCTCTAAAATTAGAAATAACTGACTCGTGTCTTCTAAAGCTCCTTCCAAAAACTGAGTTGGAATCATATGTAAACATGGATGTTTATATTTATAAAATTTGACATAGTTTGTGCTATTTCATATGAACAGAAACGTAGGTTCCATGGAGATAAGGTAAGTACTCTAGCAGACAGGCTTATAGTATTACTTGTAAGATGAAATGGTCTGGTGACTTTTAAATGTGTTTGGAGCTTGGCACGACTTGAATGGTATCTTGGAACTTGGCAATTTTTGCATTTTTCATTTGAAAGTACTATTAATAATCCAGTGGAGTGGTGTTACTTTAAAAACATGAGCTTCTCAATGTTTCAGAAAGTTTGTTTAATCTGGGAAACATTTTTCACAAGAATTTTGACTATTTTGCCACCTGGGATATAATGAAGTGTACTTTGATCTAGTGGGAATACATTTGAAAATTGTTAATATAATAAGCTTTTTAAAAAAGCACATTTTCATTTTAGTATGTAAAATTTCCTTTACAATTCTTCAGAGACCAGAGTGGAGTAGTAAAATTTTACGGAAGTTTTGCGTTTAATAGAAAACGAAACGTTTTAGAACTAGAAATAAAACAAGATTACACATCTCCGGGAACGCAGAAGTATGTGGTACGTGTTTCTCTAGAGGAGTGTGTTGCTCTGTCGAGCCCGGTGCCAGTGGAGGAGGGGCTTTCGAGCTGGGGTGACTGATGACTTTGCAGCGAGTGCTTGAAGGGAGGAGGCTGCAGAGAGATTGCAGAGCATGCATCCTCTCGCTTCCCTGTGCTTGGCACCAGCTGAGGTCCCTCTCTGTCACTGTGTGTACTTTGATATTGTGACTTACCTGCCTTTCAATGTAAGGATATGCACTGGCCGTTTTCTAGCAGTCTGAATGGTATGTTGCTGTTGTTTCTTTTAAGGGACCACTTAAAGTGACAGTGCAAGAGTTAGACGGATCCTTCAACCATACCTTGCAAATTGAAGAAAACAGCCTTAAACATGATATACCCTGCCACTCTAAAAGCAGAAGGTAGGCAGTGAGTCCTAACTCTAAACCGGAGCTGAAACTACAAATCCCACCCGGAAAAAGGACTAACTTAAACTCCAGTTGTACACCCAATGTTTGCAGGAAGAGCATCTTACCTGCTGGCTTTTTCTCCTGTTGTACATCGTGTTAGCATTACCACACATACTTTGCATCTGATGTCATTGTTAATGTTTTTGAGACAGGAGCTCATGTAGCCCTACTAGCCTTGATCTTATTTCCACCTCCCGAATATTAGAATCACAGGCGTGCATCCCTACACACCCAGCTCTTGCTTTCTGTTGTTGAAACACCTCTGTCTTTGGAATTATTTTTTTTATATTTATTTAAATTAATTTTAGGACGTAGTATCACTCTATAGTCCAGGCTGGCTTAGAATTCACTATGTATACTATACTAAACGCAATCTGTGTGCCTCTGCTGCCCAAGTGCTGGGATTATAGGGATTATAGGCTTCTGCTATCATGTCTGGCTTTAAATAAATTTTTCATTTGCTTTTTTTTTTTTTGAGGGGCGGCAGGTCTTATATATTCCAGGCTGATTTGCTTTCAACACCCACTTTCTCTAGCTTCAAGGTAGATTTTGTTATTCTTAAATTCCATTTCGCGGGGCGGTGGTGGCACACGCTTTTAATCCCAGCACTCGGGAGGCAGAGCCAGGCAGATCTTTGTGAGTTCGAGGCCAGCCTGGTCTACAGAGTGAGATGTGAGATCCAGGAAAGGTGCAAAGCTACACAGAGAAACCCTGTCTCGAAAAACAAAAAAAAACAAAAAAACAAAAAAAAAAATCCATTTCATTGTATATTCACTCTTCTTTGGCATATCTTTTAATGTTTCACGAAACCCTGTATTTGAACTTTGACTGCTTGGTAGCTCCATTCTGATTTGGAAATCCCACAGTTTTCAATTTTACTTTTCTTTAAATACAGGAATAAGAAGAAAAAAATCCCACTGATGAATGGGGAAGAAGTTGACATGGATCTTTCTGCAATGGAGTAAGTTACTTAAAAGTATGTAATTATCTTTGAAATGCATGTTTTTAAAACCACTTAAAGTCAATCAAAACTGTTAGGAAACAATTAACTCATTGAGGATACGATATTATGTTCAGACTGGCTGAAAAGAAGAAATGCAGTAGTGTAGGCACAGGCCAAGCCTCAGCTACACAGCCTTCTTGCTCTCTCGGTGGTTCCTTGAGTAGTAGTTCTCAGACCGATATGCATGGAACTCACTTGATAAACCTTAAAATGCCATTTCTGATTCATTGTGTTACTTGTGGGCCTGAAGTTTCGATTTCAAGTGAATCCAAGGTGACAGTCATTGTGTTTGGGACAGTGCTCCGGAGCACGGTGAGACAACCTCTGTGGTCGCACTGTTTAAATACCACACTTCTAAATTTTCCTATTTAGTTTTGGTTCCTTGAGACAGGGTCTCTTGTAGCCCAGGTGGTTTTTGCTGAGCCTGGCCTTTTGCTTTTCTTTTAACTTTATTTTACATGCATGAGTGTGTTGTGCTTGCATGTATGTCTGTGTTTGACATGCATGCCTGGTGCCTGTGGAGGTCAAAAGAGAACGCACCAGATCCCCTGGAACTGGAGTTGCAGACAGTTGTGAGCTACCGTTTGCATGCTGAGAATTAATTGAACCTGGGTCCTCTTAACCGCTGAGCCATCTCTCTAGCCCCTGGACTTGAATTCTTGATGCTCCTGCTTCTACAGCTCATTGTGATACTGATTGATATTTCTTAAGTATATTTTTATACTGAGTATGTCAAGAGCACCCAGTATTGAACTGAATTGGTATTACAAAGTGGTATTCTTCTGATCAAAATATTGACATAGCCTTGATTTTTTTCTTTGCGTGTTACTTGAGAAATACATGAGAATAAATTGATGGGCCTTCAAATTATGATTTGAACTTTCTTGAGAAAGGTAGTCATGAGTTAGTTTTTTTGTTTTGAAGCAGGGTTTCTCTTTGTAACAGCTCTGGCTGTCCTGGAACTTGTTTTGTAAACCAGGCTGGCTTCAAACTCAGAGATCCACCTGCTTCTGCCTCCTGAGTGCTAGGATCAAAAGCATGTGCCACTACCACCCAGTGAGTCTAGCATTTTAAAAGATACTGTATGTTAACTAAAATTAATTCAGTAAAACAAATGCTTTCCTTTTTTTTAAATTTCTAATAAGGAGTAATGTTTATAGCTATAGTCAGTTATAGGAAGTTAAAGAAAGTTTTATCATTTACATTTTGTTATCTCATAATTGCAGTAAAACTTCCCAGAGTAATATTTTCACTGCAAAATTTGGAATTTGGTATTTTATGTGGTAACTCTTCATTATGTGGCAACTCTTCATACCTTTAAAGATCTTTGGTAAGATTGTGAGAAAGTTAGCATAACACAGTGAAAAGTTGGTTGAAGTTTTAAAGTGTGACTGTGATAAAACTCAACAGCATGCAAAGCCTGTGTCTAGGAGGAGAGACTGAGTAGTGACTGCTTTGTTTTTGTTTTCTATAGGTAAGTTTAAAGTTCTAAAACTGTATTTTCTCTTAGCGCTGATTCCCCTTTGCTGTGGATAAGGATAGACCCAGACATGTCAGTCCTGAGGAAGGTGGAATTTGAGCAGGCTGATTTTATGTGGCAGTATGAACTCCGCTACGAGAGAGATGTTGTTGCTCAGCAGGAATCCATCCTGGCCTTGGAAAAATTCCCCACCCCGGCATCTCGTCTTGCACTCACTGATATTCTAGAGCAGGAGCAGTGTTTCTACCGAGTTAGAATGTCAGCGTGCTTCTGTCTTGCAAAGGTGAGGTTACACAGGAGGAAGGAGACTGCCCTACGACTGCTGTGCACTTTTTTTTTCTTTCTTTTTTTTTTTTTTTGGTTTTTCGAGACAGGGTTTCTCTGTGTAGCTTTGCACCTTTCCTGGGACTCACTCTGTAGACCAGGCTGGCCTTGAACCCACAGAGATCCTCCTGCCTCTGCCTCCCAAGTGCTGGGATTAAAGACAGGCACCACCACTACCCAGCTACCAACCATATATTTAAGGGTAAGAATAATTTTGGTTAGAAATTCTGTGACTGGGGACTGGAGAGAACTGGCTGCTCTTCCAGAGGACTGGAGTTCAGTTTCCAGCACCCACATGGTGTCTCACAACCGTCGGTAATGGGATCTGGTGCCCTCTTCCAGCGTGCAGATGTGCATGCAGACAGAACACTCATGATCATAAATAAATCAATCTGAAAAATAGAAAAGAAATTCTATGATTGTAGTAATTTATGGTTTTATGTGAGAATACATAAAATTAACACATTTTAATTGTTCCATTGTGGTAGTTATTTTATTTTGGTTTAGGAATTGAAATTAGTGGTAAGTAACCTACAATAATTATCTCTATGATTTAACATTCTAACAAAAGTTACTTTATCAATAAACGGTCTTTAGATTAAAGAAAAGTCTGAACAGAAGGATGCAGATGGAAAGCTGAGCAAACGTGCTGTGTACCGAGCACTTAAAGCATCTGCATGACAGGCTTGCTCCCGTTTCAGTGGGTGCTGATGCTCTATAGTTCTTTTGTCTGGCTATGTGTGCTGAGATAGTAGAGAGAATGGCATTACTTGCTAGGGATGCATTTCATTGGCACTTTGAAAAGTCTTGTGATTTTTGTTAAAATTGTAGCAGAGCCATAAAACTACAAGATAAAATATTTAATCATAATTTCCTTTATTTCAGATACTTTTTATAGGCCCTAAAAATTTCAATACTAAGAATTTTTTTTTTCTTTGAACTCACTGATATCTGCCAGCCTCTGCCTCCCGAGTTCTGGCATTAAAAGTGTTAGCTACCACTGCCTGGAAAGAATTAAATAGTTAAGGAAAGGAAATGCTTTAAACTTTTGAACTTTGAACTTTGAGCTTTGCTGAAAGTCCTTTTCCTGGGGTCTCTTATACATTAATTTGTTTTTATAGCTTATTAATTTATGAATTTGTTGTTTTACATCAAGTAATCTAGGACTAGCCTTGCTTACTTAAACATAGCATTTGCTTGGTACATAAAGTTCAGTGTCTCTTTTCCTTTATTTTTATCTTTTGTAGTTTTTTTTATTGTGCTTAAATTTGAGGTATTTAGATATTACTTATCTGTGAAGCATGAGTTTCTTTTCATGTGCCAGATCAGTTTTAAGTGGCTGGAACCCCAGGGGCACTGCTTTCGGGCAGCCGCTTCAGCATGCTGGGCTTGCAGTACACCTGCAGCCTCGTCAGCCTCGGAGTGAGAGACCCTGGAGACTCAAGCCTCGGCTCTAGTTCGGAGTTAGCAGTCGCCAGCAGAGTGTCAGTGATTTTTTTTTTTTTTCACCAGCAAGAGTAGGACACATGGCTTGCATAAGAGAAAACAACCATTCACTCAGCATTGGCTTCTGCTCTTGAGTAGGGGACAGATACCAGCATGGAAGCGCTTAAAGGCCTTGTACATGACCTGGGCTAGGGGCAAAGGGATAGAGTCTGTTGTGTACCCTAGGCTGGCCTGGAACTTACATTCATCATGTCTTAACCTTGCCTCACTATTCTTCTCTAAATAAATAATATATCATATTTGGCTTCATTTTCACTTGAGTAGACTGAAAAATATTTAAAACTCACAGTAATGTTTTCAGTCTTAAAAGCTTAAAATATCAGAATTACATCTACTGAGGGGATAGGGTCAAACCCAGTCAGAGGTCTTTGCAAGCACATTTTCCTTAAACACAAGAGGATGCTGGCATTAGAAGTTAACTTGTGCAGAATGACTGTAAGTCACATAGGAGTGGGCTTTTGGTTTATCTTGGGTTTGTTTGTTTGTTTGGTTGGTTGGTTGGGTTTTTTGGTGAGTGAATTTGTATATTTTCTTGGAAATGGGTAATAAATGACCAAGTTGCATTAATTTCCAAGAACCGTAGTGTTGGCTTTTAGAATTTTGTCTTCAAAGTGTATTTATAATGGTGATGCACAGTACTTCATCTTCTGATTGTTTACAGATTGCAAACTCAATGGTGAGCACATGGACGGGACCACCAGCCATGAAGTCTCTCTTCACTAGAATGTTTTGTTGTAAAACATGTCCAAACATTGTGAAAACAAACAACTTCATGAGCTTTCAGAGCTATTTTCTACAGAAGGTACTCCTTACTTCTCTTTGTTCTTAATGATGTCTTTATACTAACCAAATTTTATTGATGCTCACCTAGTAGGATTTTTTATCCACAAACTCTTGTGTATCTGTTTAACTTGGAAACTGTCCATCTGATAGGTGTGTATTTCTTACAAATCTACTCTGCTCTGAAGTTTTTCTAAAGTTTTAAGTGGTTACTCATGTTTATCATTTTATACAAATCATATCTACATTGCTTATAACGTGGGAAAAAATGAGTGGCCTTTGATTGGTAACAGGGAACCGAGGTCTGGAGTCTGTGCACACCTTTCTGATAGCAGGCCTCTTAGAATGGGGACAGTACATTCTGACTCAGAAGCAGCCCAGCTCAGAGTGCCAAGGCTTTGCTTGCTTGTTTGGAGACAGAGGTCATGTAGCCTTGGCTGCCTGCAAGATGCTGCATTGGGAGGGCAGTGCCAGTCACTGTTCTGCTAGATGCCACATTTACATTTTCAGAAAGAAAAAATGAGATGAAATCTGTAGGGTGTGTTTAATGTTAAACTTACAGGAAGCTTTCTATTAATAAGTTAGAGGGAGACTGGAAGTGTGGCTACATTGAAATATGAGAAGGTGACTAATTGTTGAGTGGTTTGGAAATCATTTGCAGACTTTGTCAGTCAAAAGAATGAAGGCTGAGATTAGATGAACTGGATGTACTAGTACTAAGTGTGGAGTTAAAAGAAGAGAAAAGAGACGAAAGGGATGCCTTGATCTTAGTTGAAGAAGAGGGCAGCTGCTGGGGACAAGGCACAGTAGAGAGAAGAATCACTGCGGTTTGTTTTCTTCCATGTCTAAGATTAGGCACCTCCAGGCTTGTTTGATAGAAAGGGAAGCCAGAGGAGAAAGTTAATGTAAAACGCAGGTCAGGCTTTGAGCAGAAAGAAAGACATGAGAGGCAAATAGAAGAAAAGGTACGAACACTGTTTTTCTCAAGCATGTAGAAAGGAAATTTTCTTTTAAGTGAAACTCCTTCTGTAGCTCCAAAGATTGTGGAAGAGGGGCCCAAAGCAATAACAGAGCCCAGAGAATGTTGTGGGACACCTTCTTTAGGGCAGGGCATGGCTGTTAGTTACACTTTGGACCCCTTAGCAGAGTGATTATCAGCGAAAGACCTACTCAAGATAGCACCTTCAGTGTTCTGTTGGGAGGAGCGGCACTCCCTGGGCCCCACCCTCCCTTCGGGTATAAAGGCAGTTAATGACGATGAGAGTGGGAGAGTTGCTTTCTTCAGTGGTCTAGCAACTGTAAGAGGCCCTTGCTCCCATAAGTGACCCTAATGCAACTCAATGAGTCACCCAAAAATGAAATAGTAAAGAAAGAAAGAGGACATGACGGTGGAGGGGTCCTGATTGGAGAGAGGACTAGGATTAGCAGGAGTTGGTAGTGGAGCTCTGTGTATATGGCAAAAAGGAAGGTAATGTGGAGGTTAAAGATTTCGCTTGCTTTTTTTTTTTTTTTTTTGGTTTTTTGGAGACAGGGTTTCTCTGTGTAGCCGCAGGTGTCCTGGAACTAGCACTGTAGAACAGGCTGGCCGTAAACTCACAGAGATCTGCCTGCCTCTGCCTCTCCAGTGCTGGGATTAAAGACGAGCGCAAGCACCACCACTGACTGGGCTTCTTTTCTAGTAAAAGGAAATAGACTGGACAGAATGAGAACATATGTGTGTCATAAAGATAGTTATAAGGCTTTTTGTTTTGTTTTGTTGTTGTTTGTATGTATTTCTTCCAAAATGTGTTTGTGTGCATATTAGGTTGCAGTGTAAAGTTTATTTCTTACTGTGGGTTGAAGTAAAAAACTTGGAGAGAGAATGCTTTTAGTCCAGTTGACTTTTACATAACACTTGAAGTTGGCAGAAGAGAAAAATTAATGCCTACATCAAACACTTAAGTTTCCCACGCTAGGGTGCAGAATGGGCAGAGAACAGGTATTCCTGTGGGGAAAGGAGCTTCCCCTGAGTTTCTCCTTCAGAACCAGCACTGACTGCATCAGTCCCTGTTCTCATTGCTGTGACCGAGGCAGAGAAAGGAAGGCAGGCTTTGGTTCGGCTCACAGCTGGAGAGGATGTAGTCCATCTGGAGAGAAGCATGGGGCAGCGCATGATGTGCTTCGTCACATTGCATCTACAGTCAGGAAGCATTGAATGTGAATGCTGGCTCTCAGCTCCTTGTTCCCCAGTCTGTGGGGTAGTGCCACCGTAGCCACCCTCCAGCTAAAGCTCTAGAAATGCCCTCAGAGACATGCCCAGAAGTCTGTCTCCTAGGTGACTCCAGATGTAGTCACGCTGGCAATGAAGATTCACTGTCACACTACTGTTGTTTCTATTTATTGTCTCTGTATAGTGCCCCTTTTTACTCGAGACAGGTTTTCTTGCTCTGTAGCTCAGGCTGGCCTGGAATTCCTCATCTTCCTTCCTCTACCTCCAGTGTGCTGGAATTAGCAAGAATGTACTACCCACTGTTCTCACTGCTTCTGCTCTTTTAAGCAAGAAAATGAGCCTTTTCTTTATTGTCCAGTTTACAAGGGAAAATCGTGATCTCTTCCATGTTCTAAGTAGGACCAAGTTTCTGTGCAGCTGCTCTTCTGTCTAGGGCTCAATTAGCTTTATTTCACTACCAGAATTTACTGTTGTGTGTCTGTCAGGTTGCCACTAACAGAAAGTTGCTTATGAAATTTAAGAAAGAAGAAAGGTACCCTGAATTTCTTATTATTATCTGTCCTTGGTCCACGGGCTGGTTAGCTGTAGTTTGTTTAATGCCTCTTGCCCGTATATCATTAAGCCCTAAAAATGACCGTGGGGCAGCAGCTAGCCTGAGATATGCAGAGTAGTGGATAGTGAAGGTGGGAGTCAGAATGAACAAGTGCTGAAATTGTGTGCTGGTTCCACTGTATCACTTAGGAATGGGTTGATACAATTTATGTTATATGTGAACCAATGCTGAAATTGTATACTGGTTCCACTGTATCACTTAGAAATGGATTGATACAATTTATATTATATATGAACCAGTGCTGAAATTTTATACTGGTTCCACTGTATCACTTAAAAATGGATTGATACAATTTACATTATATATACTTCCTTCCAGCAAGGGAGGGCTAAGGCACATAGCCTGTAGAATATGTCCAGTCATGAAAATAGTCCCTGGATTTCTTACCCATTTCAGCAGTGATGCTTTTAGATATGTCTGTAGTGGGAACACTTGGGAGATGGGGTATTAGGTTCCATCTGGATATCTGTGTTAATCCCAGTGTAATTCTCTTTATAGCCCAAATTGGTATAATAATGATTAAGTTGAGATGTATGCTTAAAATTTTTTTTTTTTTTTGTAGACTATGCCGGTTGCCATGGCTTTGTTAAGAGATGTACATAATCTTTGTCCCAAAGAAGTTTTAACATTTATTTTAGATTTAATCAAGTATAATGACAACAGGAAAAATAAGGTACAGTGTTTTTCTCAATGAATATTACAAAGTACCGAGTGATACTTGTTTTAGGATAATATATGGGGGCCTGCAGTCTCCAGGACTGCAGTAAAAGAAAGGAAGAAATACTTATTTGTAGAGTCATTTGTGAACCCCTGATACCTTTCTAGAGTTAGAGGCACAAGACATGATTTATTGGAATAACCAGTGGGTACCTCTGTGTGTGTGTGTGTGTGTGTGTGTGTGTGTGTGTGTGTGTGTGTGTCTGTCTGTCTGTGTGTGTGTGTATGTATGTTTCAAAAAGCTTCTGAAGGAGGTTAGAATATTGAGGCAGCTACAATTTGAAGAACAGAAGAGGAAGAATGTATAGTAAATCAAACAGCAACTGTCATTCTGTGCATGTAGACTGTAATGTTTCTTTTTAAAATAGTGTTGTTTTAAGGAATATGCTGTTACTGATAGTTTTGAATTTTTGTTTTTTGATTCTCTTCTGGGAGTTTCTGTTCTTTGAAGTACATGGTTCTTCCAAGTTGCTTTTCTTTAAGCTGAGTTAGTTTCTTTCTTTATCTTTTCTTTTTTTGGACTGTAATCTTGTAGATGATCTGGTTAGGAGACTGCAGGGTGATCTTACACATAGTGAGTGCTTAATATACTAAGAGATCACTGATGATTGCAGCATTTTCACAGTTTTCCAAATCACAAGTCTGTACAAAGGATAGGTTGATAGTTACTAGAAAACTTGCTGGTAAATACAAGTTTTCACTCTGTGTGTGTGTGTGTGTGTGTGTGTGTGTGTGTGTGTGTTGCTGGTGATGAACTCAGGGCTTTGTGCATACTAGAGATGTGCTGTACTTCTAAACTGAAATGATTTAAAGTTGTATTTGTTGTATTAGTATCTCATGAAAAGGCTTAATTGTATCTGTTCTTAATTGTTCTTTGGCTTAGTTTTCAGATAACTATTATCGTGCAGAAATGATTGATGCCCTGGCTAATTCTGTTACACCTGCTGTCAGTGTGAATAATGAAGTCAGAACTTTGGATAACTTGAATCCTGATGTTCGACTAATTCTTGAAGAAATAACCCGGTTTTTGAATATGGAGAAACTTCTCCCAAGTTACAGACACACTATCACTGTCAGGTGTTGCTCAGCCCTTTGCTACTCCTTTAGATATATTTTATTTCCACAGCTGTACCCTTATTCCATTAGATTAACTTGGGGAAAGTTAAAGTAAAAATTAGAAATTTAAACTTTCTGATACTATCATCTCCAGATAAATAGATAATATTTGGAAAATATTCTTTAAAGTTTTTCTCTTTGTAATGGAATTTTAAATTTATAATACTATATGTATAGTTTTATAAACAGTTTCCATCGTATGTATCCTCTAATTTTCTAAAAATATATATTGTTTTGTCCTTTCATGCATGTGCACATACACACATACAAGCACATGGTTTGTGGGGCACCTGTGCTGTGTTGCATGTGTCCTGGTCAGAAAACAACTTTGTGGATTTGATTCTCTCTTTCCACCTTTGTGTGGACTCGGGATGGAACTCAGATTCCCAGGCTTACACCTGTCAAGTGCCTTCACCTGCCGGGCTGTCTCACCAGCCTAGAAGTCTCACCAGCCTAGAAATTCTTCATAAGAAAATATTTTGTCAGGTTCATGTTTTATATCATCACTAGTGTGTGAAGAACCCCATTTGTCTTTGAGACAGGTCTCATGTAGCCCAGCTGATATAGCCATGATAACCTTGGTAACTCCTGATCCTCTCGAAGTGCTGACATGCACCAGACCTAGCTTGTTAGCCTTCTTTTCAGAACTACAATTCTCTGTCAGCTTTTGTCTGAGTTTGCTAAAAGTTGATTACTAATTATAAAAAAAAATTAGCTCCCTTATTCTATTTATTATTATTATTATTTTCTTTTTTTGAGACAGGATCTCACTATGCCTTTCTTGCTGTCCTGTCTACCAGGCTGGCCTCGAACTCAGAGATCTGCCTGTCTCTGCCCTCCAACTGATTCCACCCCAGCCCCCACTTGTACAAGTGCTGGGATTAAAGTGTGTGTCACCACACCCAGCTAACCTTCCATTTTTATGGTGAATGAATAAGATTTCTGGAGAAATTATCTAAATTATATTTTTATTGCTAAGTAAATTCTGGAGTGTGGTTTTGTTGACATGTATATGGCTCTAAGATTCTAAACATACTGAAATTTGTTTTTATGCTATTTAGATATTATTGAAATTTTGTCATACAAATTGAACATTACAGAATTGAATGTGCATTCAAATCATAAGTTTTTTTTTGTTTGTTTGTTTCGTTTTGTTTTGTTTTGAGACAGGGTTTTTTTGTTGTTGTTGTTTTGTTTTGTTTTGTTTTGTTTTTTGTTTATAGCCCTGGCTGTCCTGGAACTCTGTAGATGAGGCTAGACTCAAACTCAGAGTGCCAGGATTAAAGGTGTACATCACCACTGCCCAGCAAATCATGAGTCTTTTAAAAAATTGTTTCTGTTTGATTTTTTTTTTTTTTGGTTTTTCGAGACGGTTTCTCTGTGTAGCTTTGTGCCTTTCCTGGATCTCGCTCTATAGACCAGGCTGGCCTCGAACTCACAAGGATCCGCCTACCTCTGTCTCCTGAGTGTATGAGTGTTTTGCCTGCACGAACATCTGTGCATATAGGCATCAGATCTCCTAGAGACAGGTGTGAACTGCCATGTGGGTCTGGGAATCCAATCTGAGTTCTCTGGAAGAGCAGCCAGTGCTCCTAACTGCTCAGCCATGTGTCCAGCCCCCCCATAAATAAGGATTTTTTATGACAAATGAATCTCTAATACTGAAGCAATAAATTTAGTTCATGATACTTCACAGGAAGTAATTTACTTTTTTCTCACTAGTTGCTTGAGAGCCATAAGGGTGCTTCAGAAGAATGGACATGTGCCAAGTGATTCATCTCTTTTCAAATCCTATGCGGAGTACGGCCATTTTGTGGACATCAGGATCGCTGCTCTGGAAGCTGTTGTTGATTACACAAAAGGTAATAATACCATCCTGGTGGTGCTTGTTCCAGCTTAGAGAGAAATACGTCTTCATAGCACATGCAGTGCACAGATTTTCATTGTTGTGACTTTTGACTTAGTGTACATAGTGGATTGCACTGTGACATTTTCACACTTATCTGTTATTGTTAAATTCTTGGCTCACTAACTTAGTTTGGTGATGATAGGAAAAAATAAAATAAAGATATCTTTAACTAATGGGAGAAGCCAGCATATTATATAAATTCAATTTTACATTATTTTTAAAAATAAGACATTTGGGGAAAATATCTAAGGATTCAATGAAATAGTGTACAAGTGTGTAAAAATTTGTAACTATGCAAACAAAGCAAGAGAGTAACTTCTGCAGGAAAATTAGGTTAGGTCTCAAGTTGAGAGAAATAAAGAGTGTGACAGTCAAAGCAACAGTACATATTTAAAACATTTTCAGAAAGTAGGATGATTAAGATAAATAATAGAAATATTTCACAAAAATGGAGGCTGGAAAAAATAATTCAAGAAACAATGGAATTCTCTGAGAAGTGAAAATTAAAGTGACATAAGCTAGCCTCTACTGCAGTTTTAATTGTGAGTTCCTGGACATAATCAGAAGCGAGGTGGTGTACAGAGTCTAGAGGTCGCATATGGGACTCTATTGAAGTCTACACCTGTTTCTGATTTTCTCCTATGCTGAAATCTCTGCCTAATTCTACTTTCTTCATGATTCAGTCTACAAAAACATAGTCTAGTCGCCAGCTTCAGATTAGGGAGTCAGAAGACAGTAAACCCCGCAGCTGTGTGAGTTTTAGATTCTCTACTGTATGTTGCCAAGTTGTCATTTACATTGGGGAATTAAACATACACACAGGTCATGTGTAACTTTTTTTTCCCCAAGATTTTATTTTGGGCCAGGAATAGTTGTACATGCTTGGGAGGTAGAGGTTGGAGGATCTCTGGGAGTTAGAAACCAGCCTGGTCTGCATAGCAATTCCAGGCCAACTAGGGTTATATAATGAGGTCCTATCTCAAAAAAAAAAAAAAAAAAAAAAAAAAAGTTTCATTCTTTTGGTTTTGGTGTTTGGTTTTTGGTTTCTGTGTGTGTGTGTGTGTGTGTGTGTGTGTGTGTGTGTGTGTCTGTCTGTGTGGTGCATACAAACAAACACACACACACACACACACACACACACACACACAGATTCCCACTAGGGCCAGAAGACGTATTCAGATGTATATATGATCTCAATCTAAAAGTCAAGGTTGTAACGGAAATATTGGAAGAATAAAGAAGCTGAAGTATACTAATCTCTGATTAGAATAAAAGGAAACAGGAAGTTCCATAGGGAGTTTGTGAACTAGAAACATGTATGATTAAGTCTTTTTACATTTTATAAATTTCAACAGAAATGCCTAGAGACAGGAAGCAGAGAGAGTAGTAACCATATTGTGTTTGTATTATATGTTTGCCGTGATTCAGAAAGAGCTATCATTTAGTATCCTTTCATTTAAGAGATGATATAAATATGATTTGTTGTTGTTAAGTGAGTTATTTGACAAACAATTAACATATATAATTCTGTGTCTCTATATATGTTTTGATATTTTGCCAGCTTAAAATCTAGACTTGTTGAAATCGTGTATTTGTTAGCCTAACCTTCTTTCTGAAGATAGATGAAGGATATATGTCTCAGAAATATGAAGAATTCATGAGTTAATACTACCAAAAATGAAATAGAATACTAATGTCTCCAAAAGAGTACAAAACTAACAAGTATAATTTAAAAATTTGAATGGTGCTTAGGTATGAACCATGAATTCTGTAGCTTAAAATATTGGTGCGCATATTAGAAGATGAAAGAAGGAAAACAATTATGCCTAAAAATTTGTAAATAAAGCTTTTCAATTCTTAAAAATGTGTTGAAAAGGTGATTGGCAATAGTAGTATGTCATTTTATGTCAGTTATAGTCATAGCATGTAGCAGGAATCTTAAAGAGTCTTATTAATAAAATCAAACCTGGAGCCAGGTATTGGGGTGAATGCTGGAAGATCAGAGAGACAGAACAAGCCACAGCTTCCTCACTTGCCGATTCCTCAGCTGATCCTGTTTTCTCAGATTGGATGCCTCTCAGCTGAACTGTGCTGCTCAGAAGCCTAAAAGCTTAACCAGCCTAGTTCTGGTTTTCACGCCTTATATACCTTTCTGCTTTCTGCCATCACTTCCTGGGATTAAAGGCTCGTGTCACCGTGCCTGGCTGTTTCCAGTGTGGCTTTAAACTCACAGAGATCCAGATGGATCTCTGCCTCCCAAGTGATATGATTAAAGGCGTGTGCACCACCATTTTCTGGCCTCTATATCTAGTGGCTGTTCTGTTCTCTGACCCCAGATAAGTTTATTAGGGTACACAATATTTTGGGGAATACAATATCACCACAATAACACATAATTGTAATTGCCTTTCTGACTGGCTTGGATCTTAGTAGAAGGAACCATGTGATCGAAAACATTTATATTTATGATGCTATTGTATGTCAAGCCTCTCAGGGATTTAAGCATCTAAAAAATTAGGCATATTTTGTCCAACTAATTGTGTCTAGTTGATGGCTTTTAGTGAGTTAAAACTTGTATTGGTGTTTGGTTGAATTTTAGTGTGAACTACATATGGGGCACTGTTTTTTGGTCCTATTTTGTATTGGTCTTTGGCTGAATACGTACTAGGTACTATTTTTGTTCTTGGTTACACATGGCATGGTGCTCATGAAAGTTACTGGCCTAGTGCATACAATTAGAAAATAAAAAAGGAGTGCTAATCGCTTATGTGTACCCTTCAGCTACATGACAGTCCAGCTAAGAAGCCTCTTTATTTAATGTCCCTGCTTACTATCACTTGCTCTTTGATTTGTTATAATTAACCCTATGTATATTTACTCATTTTTACTTTCAGTGGACCGGAGTTATGAAGAACTTCAGTGGCTACTTAATATGATTCAGACTGATCCTGTACCTTATGTAAGGTTAGTTTATGTATTGTAATATCTTGGTTATGAATCCTGAAGTGGGTTGAATCATTTCTAAAGATTGTACCTGGAAAGATATTTATGTTTATGATTTTTAAAAATATGGAAATGGGTTCTGTAGCGATATCCACAGCAGAGTTCTATATTTTTAAAGCCTTTTTCTTTTTAAAGAGAGGGTTTCTCTGTAGACCAGGCTGTAGACTCAGAAATCTGACTGCCTCTGCCTCCCAAGTGCTGGGATTAAAGGCGAGCGCCACCACCGCCTGGCCCTTTTTTTTTTTTTTTTTAATTAAATTTATTTATTTATTTTACATCTCTTCCACAGTTTTCCCTCCCTCCTCTTCTTCCATTCCCTTTGCCTACCTCCCCTCCCCCCAATCCACTCTTCCCTGTTTCTGTTCAGAAAGAGGCAAGCCTCCCAAACCTATCAACAAAGCATGGCATATCAAGTTTAAAGCCTTTTTCTTATTTGATTTTAGAAAAACATTTTCAAAATACATTGTTAATAGTTTGTAATGCATAGGGATGATGCCTTGTGTGTCCCAACTTATATTTGATTTCACTATTTATGTCATTTTGGGAGCTTATTTCAGGACATCCTGATTTTTGCTCATTTAACATTTTTTTTATTACATTTATTTATTTTGTCCATGTGCATGCATGTGTATCACAGCAGCATGTGGAGGTCAGAGGACAAGTCTTTACTCCTGGAGCCGCGTCACCGCCTCCCATGTCTTTGTTTCATTTCATTCAAAACCTTCATTTTTATTACAGTTGACATTTTTTAAAATCTTAAGAAACTAAAAGAACTGCAGGCTTGATGTGGCATCTGCCTTTGTATTTATGCTTACCTCTAGTAGCTGCGTTTATTCCTGCTGTTTGCTTTTTACACAATGGGGTTTTTATTTAAGAATTCAATTTAACCATTTCTGTCTTCCTTTTTTGCACATAGTAGACACTTGGGTTTTATTTGATTTCATGTTATGACTTCATAGAACAGAATTTTAGAGCTGAAGAACAACTCACAGCTATTGGAGCTAGAGACAGAAGACTTTGACTGGGAGACCTTAAATGGTTTGTTCAACTTTCTGCATCACGTGGCACACAGTATTCTTTTAGAATGACATAAACTCTGCTTTTTCCTATCTGAAATGCCTCTGGGCGTGAGTAGTCTGCTCAAGAGCCTGGGCGTTTTATAGCAGTGACTTCTTGGTTAGTAATTGTATATTTCAATGTTTTAAGTAATGCTTTTTACACCAATTTTCATATGAAATTTTGTTAAGATTTTATGTTCTTGATTTGTGATCTATATTTTGAGTAATCTGTTATTGTGAGTGATACAAAGTTGAAATGCAGAGAAAAAAATCTAATAGCTTCCCATTTTGAAGTATAGAGCACAGAATACAGCCTCATTCCTTTATCTAAAATGGTGCCACTTAAGTCTTTGGTAGCAACTGGGAACAGATGCTATAAATGCAATATAGACAAAGCTTACCATGTATCCATTTGTTTTCAATTTGCATAATTAAAAAATTTACATCTGTGTTTCTGAGAACTTGTTTTAAAGACTAAATATTTAAGAACTGTTTCAGAGAGCACTTCGGGCAGATTGTCATGGGTTTGTGATATTTGAAGTTATTGTATTACACATTTTGTCTGCACTGAGTGCTTTTGAACTGTACTTTTGAGTTGCTTTGGTTCGTTCAAATGTCAAGAGCACTATTTGCAGTCTGGACTGAAAATCCATTTAGAGGTATGCTTCATAGTTATGTTTAGCATGTTTTCTTTTTAATTTACATACTTATGTCCCCATTAGAGAAACTTCTCCTTTAACATCACCCTACATATAGATTACATTAAATCACACACAGTTGCACAAGTTTGCAGTTAAGGGCTGGAGAAATGACTCAGCAGGTATGCTGTGCTAGAGATGAGAACTGACTCCTGCCAGTTGTCTTCTGATGTCTGCACACATGCCATGGCGCACACACACCCTTACTACCACACAACAGAATAGCAAAGGTTTTTATTTTTCAAGTCTCATTTTTAGAAAGTCATTATGGCAATGAGTGGTCACAGGATAAAAGTGTTTCCACACAGTGATTGCTCTCTCGGTGTTTTCTATTTTGTTTTAGATAGGGTCTTGATATAGCCTTGGCTGTCCCAGATTTTACCATGTAGACCAGACGGGCCTTGAACTCACAGATCTACCTGGCTCTGCCTTTTGAGTACAAATACCATGCTTTGTGTTTTTAATGAACTTCATTCATTTATTTTTATTTTGCTTTACTTTGCTTGAGGCAGTCTTACTATGTAGTCCAGGCTGGCCTCTGCCTCTGCCTCATGAGTGCTGGGACTGCAGGTGTGTACCATGATGTCCTGCAAGTATTGTTTTTCGTTTTTTAGTTTTGTGTTCCTTGGGGTTTTGTTTTTGTTTTTGTTTGTTTGTTTTTATAGTATGTCTTCTTTTCCATTCTCATTGCTGTCACACTTGTAAAAACTTACTTGAGTAAACATCACATGACTGCTTGCTCTGTAGAACTAATGGTAAGACCTAGATACTCAGGTGTGTAACTCTGTTTATGTCATTGACATTTTCCTGTCCTGTTCCAAACAGAAGCATTCTGTTCTTATGGGCTTTGTGGGTTTTTTTTTTTTTTTTTAAAAGATTTATTTATTTATGTATGACTGCAGGCCAGAAGAGGGCACCAGATCTCGTTACAGATGGTTGTGAGCCACCATGTAGGTGCTGGGAATCGAACTCAGGATCTCTGGAAGAACAGTCAGTGCTCTTAACCTCTGAGCCATCTTTCCAGCCCTTGGCTTTATGGGTTTTAAAACTCTTGGTAAAATGGCCCTCAATGAGAATGACAACTTTTGAAGTGTATAGATTTTCCATTCCTGTTTTCATCACAGGATACTTCAGAATTCGCTTGTGTAAAGGTGTGAGGTTGCCCAGAAGTCAGAAGCAGGAAAACTCCCATGACTTGCAGTTCCTCTTCCACTTTAGAATTAAATGTGGTGTCTACAGAGATACTCCGTGATTCCCTGGACTGGTGCAGTTCCCTCAAGTCATATTCTCCCATGAAATCCCACAGTCCTATTGTGCTTAAGTACATAAATAGTTACATACGTAAACTTCAATGTCCTAGTTTGATGACATGGTCATTTTTGTCCCCTCTCCTGCTGAATAGTCCTGAATAGTCCAGGATCCTATCTTTTGCCATGGCCTAATCTTTGGCACATAAGATAAAGTTAGCTAAATGCAGATGACACAAATGGCTGAGTGTATGTTTCTTTTTTCCTCCAGTCATATGTATATGTAGATATTTAATGTAATTCATGGATTAAAGAGATTTTATTTCTCCTGTAACAACTGTAGGTAGAGAAAGTCTTCCAAGATGTAATTGAAATGTTTGGGAAGCTTTGAGTCTTCCGAGCTCAATGTCTTGTGTCTTGATCAGAGACTTCCTTTTTCTTGTATTGTCTTCTCTCGGCAGAGCATTTTCAGGCCGAAGACTGTTCTTCATTAAGATAGTTTATGTACTAAAACTAAGCATTTTTATTTTGAGTAACTTATGTATCTCTTGAGATACCAATATCTTTTTTGCTCTAAAGTTTGCTGTCAGTTTTATGTGTCTCTTAGAACAAAAAAGAATTAGATGCATAGGCCAAAATAAATATTTTAATTTGGTTTTTTGAGACAGGGTTTCTCTGTGTAGTTTTGCGCCTTTCCTGGAACTCGCTTTGTAGACCAGGCTGGCCTCGAACTCACAGAGATCCGCCTGCCTCTGCCTCCCAAGTGCTGGGATTAAAGGCATGTGCCACCACCGCCCAGCCAATATTTTAATTTATATGTGTTGTTTTAATATTAAAATTAAATTTTCAAAATTGAAGTTTCCTTTCAGTAAAAATGACCTTTGCCAGGAGTAGTCACACATGCCTTTAATCCTCTAACTCAGGAGACAGAGGCTAGTGGAGCTATGTGAGTTCAAGGATAGTCTGGTCTACATAGAGTAAGTCTCAGTCTGGCCAAGGCGACGTAGTAAAATTCAGTTTCAAAAAAAGGGTGTGGGTGGCTAAACTACTCATACAGTTGCCAGGCTGGTACATGCTTATAATTCTAGTGTTAGAAAGCTGAAATAGGAGAATTGCAGGTTCAAGGCCAGCCTGGGCTACATAATGCAACCTTGTTGCAATAAAATAAAATAGTCATACAAATTTTGGAAAATAACAAAACCCCACCAAGAGAAAAATATGCACTGTACTATAGTTAGTGTAACCAGAAGTGATAGTCCTTGCCATTTTGATTTGTTGATTCATAGTTGTTTTATGTATGTGTATCGTTATGTTTGGTTTAGATTATATAAGGTTAATATAAAGATAGCGGAAAGCGCTCCTGTTTTGGAAGTAAAATGATCATGATCTGACTATACCAGTTCTTTGAGGTGATGCATTTATGGTCACTGCTTTTTGTCTTGACAGATTTTCAGCTTTTATTTGTTTTACTGGTTGGTTGGTTTGCTGTTTTTTGGTTTGGTTTGTGGTGGTTTTGGTTTATTGCTTTTTTTTTTTTTTTAAAATAGTGATAGGGTTTTAGAATTAGACTGCCTCATGAAGAAAATTATCAAATTTTCAGGCAGATGGAGTGATGGTTTTGCTGTTGTGGTTCCATGAACCTGTGACTTTGAGATTGGCTTTAAGTCTGTTTCAGATGTCTGAAGTATACACTTGTAACACTTTGATATTTAATCTTTGATAAATTAAGCATGGAATACTTGTCTTTTCTTATTTCCTTTGAACATTTTGTATATTTAGCCACTTATATTTTCCTGTTTAAAAAAACATTTATAGCAAGTAAACTTTATTATTATTATTATTATTATTATTATTATTATTTTAATTAGGTGTATGCTTGGGTATGGGTATGTGCATGTGTGTTTTGGTGTTTTTATCCTTGGAGTTGCGTTTTTTGTTTCTTAAGTGTATATTGGTGTGCATGTTATCTGTTGTGTGCACCATGAGCATTGAGGCACCTGAGGAGGTCAGACAGAAGAGGGCAACAGATCCTCTGGAACTGGAGTCACAGGCAGTTGTGAGCCAGCTGGCTGACGGGTTCCGGGAGCCAGACTCCCATCTTCTGTAAGAACAGGCCCTCTTATTCATCAAACCATGGTCTCCAGTCCCTAACATGTGAATTTTAAACACCAAAAAAAATGTTAAAGAAACATTTAAAGTTTGCTACAAGTTATATATGTATTCATTAATCATCACTGCTATTTTAGTGGTAATTTCAAAGATGTCCTCAGAGTGTCCTTTACAGATCATAGACATGTTAGAATGTGTTTGTAGTGTTCTGAGTAATACCAAAAGCCTTAATGGTTGGTCTCTACGTTTTATTTTGGATATGTAGAAGTAGCTGGACAGAAACCTTGCTTTTCAACTTACTGCAAATTAAAAGCTTGACAACATTAATATGCTCTAAAGAACAAAATTCCTAACATTCAGGAGGCTGAGGCTGGAGGATCACTTAAGTTTAGGAGTTTAAGACTTGCCTGGGCAACACAGTGAGAACTCCTCAAAACTTAAAGAAACTCATCCATATTTTTAAAGATGCCATTTACCCATAATCCTGATCTACTCATAGAGGAAGATTTTGAAGGACAAGGATTGTGTTTATTCATAAATATGAAAATGGGTATATGAATGATTTGTAAGATTTTTATCACTTTTTGTATATCTATTTTCAGTTGTATCTAAAGCTACATATTGCCCCCTTTCTTTTGTAATAGCCTTTAGTAGTCTTTGTTTTGTGTGGTCTTTAATTTCACATCCAAAAAGGGTGCCAATAAAGTTCACATCTTCCACTTTCACATACATGGAATGGCAGGACTGAGAGTTTAGTATCTTAACACCTACACCCAGCCCATCATCTTTCCGTTCACTTCCTCCCCAGTTGAAAGTCCAGCTGGATTTCTTACCTCTAGTAGTGAAGTGTAAAAACAAAGTTTGGAGCCGGGTGGTGGTGCTGCACACCTTTATTCTCTGCACTCGGGAGGCAGAGCCAGCGGATTTCTGTGAGTTCAAGGCCAGCCTGGGCTACAGAGCAAGATCCAGGACAAGCACCAAAACTACACAGAGAAACCCTGTCTCAAAAACAAAACAAAACAAAAAACAAACCAACAAACAAACAAACAAAAGTTTGGCTGTCTTCCTTGAGTTCCATCCCATTTCTTTTCTTCCTCGTTTATATCCAAGAGTCCAATTAAGACTTTGTTTTCTTTGTTGTGCCTTATCTCCAGTAAAAACTTCAGCCATGGAGTTTACAGTTACTCCTGAAAACACTTTTCTTACTTGCCTCTTTCCATACAGGTTTTGTGTTGCTTGTTCATGGTAGTGTCTTGCTATATAACATAGCCTGGCCTTGAACTTGCCACTGTTCTTCTGCCTCAGCCTCCAGCCTGGTAGGACTATATGTGCCACCACAGTTTACTCAGTTGCAGCTTATTTTGAAGACACTTCCCCCCTTTTTTTCTGTGTTCCATCTTTAAAATTGATCTACACATTTCCATGCTTTCCAAAGGGGCTAAGATAGGAAGTTTATGTTCCTATTAATTTGAACTTTTGGCCCATCTTGGAAATATTTTTCTCCTGTTGTCCTATTTTAAGGATTTTCATACTTAACCACCAGGTTGTTGGTTGTTTTGCTTGCTTTTGTTTTCAATACTCCTAAAAAGAATGAGATTGTTAAGATTATATAAGTCAGATTGTAGAAGACGTTGTTTACACAGTTCAGATAATCTTGGAAAGCAAACCCACAAGATAGTTTAGTGAGAAAACACGTGATAAATATGTAGGATTTGACATAAAGCATATAGAAATGGAACTAAATACAAAATTAAACCTAATGGGAAAGGAGAAAAATAGTTTTCCTATCTTCTATAGTGTTTCTTATTGGTAGCACCAGTCTGCAAATGGTCATTTAAAAATTCATTTATTTATTTTTCATTCTTGCAGGCATAAGATTCTAAACATGTTAACGAAGAATCCACCATTTACAAAGAACATGGAGTCTCCCTTATGCAATGAAGCCCTAGTAGATCAGCTCTGGAAACTGATGAATTCTGGTAAGAGAGCAGTGCCTTTGAAAGTCCCTTGTTTTCATTTTACATCAGATTTTCAAGGATGAGAGAGAGAGAGAGTTTGTGTGTGTGAGTGTGTGTGTGTGTGTGTGTGTGTGTGTGTGTGTGTGAGTGTGTGTGTGTGACCTCTAGCTGATGGGCCAGGCTTTTGTTTCCAACTCCCTAGCTCAGGACTTCCAGGGGCATGTCACCATGCCTGACTTACATGGGTACTGAGGATCAAACCCAGGCCCTCGTGCTTAAGTTGCGTGCACTTTGCTGTGTGACCCACTCTCCAGCTCCTCCTTTCGTCACCCATTTCAAATAGGATACCACATTTTTACGTTAAGTTATAACGTGTGTTAGGATATGTTTACTTTGTTTCATACTGTGGTTGCAGAAATGAAAAAATGTGATTTTTACGAGTTTTTTAATTAGTTAAAGGGCTGTAAACCTTAGTCTTTCTACCTCTTTTGGTTTTTTGAGACAGGATTTCTTTATGTAACAGTCCTGGCTGTCCTGCAATTTACTTTGTAGACCAGGCTGACCTCAAACTCACTGAGATCCGCGTGCCTCTGCCTCCCGAGTGCTGGGATTAAAGGAGTGCGCCACCACTGCCCAGCTCCACCTCTTTTCTATAGCTTCCCAGTGGCCTCATTCAGAGATAACTAATTTCCTTCTTATTTTTCCAGGACAGTGAGTGAATGTAGAATAAGAGACAACCTGTAGTTTAAAAGACTGCATGCTACTGTTCTACATCTCAGAGAGCATGCCATCTTACTGTAGTGTGAGTTTCCATCCTTTTGAGTGAGATGAGGGAGTGGAAGGACGTAGTGCACAGGAGCACGAGCCCTGGGATGGGTTTGCTGAGGTTAAACCTCAGCCCAATTGTTACTCTTCATATAACTAGTTTAAAAATGCAGGTAGTGAAACCTGTTTCCGCAAACTGAGACATGAACAACGTGGTGTTTGTAAAGCACGGTGTCTACCTCACGTTAAACACTCAGTGTTATGTTTCTCATGTATTTGAGCTTTGTGTTTCTTTCCTTCTCTGTTGGGGAATCAAATTCAGGATCTTGATTAGTTGGCTATACTTTCAGTAGCCTGGGTAGTCAAGAATATTGTAAGTTACTTTTATTTAATTAGGTTATTAAATCTATGACTTTATAAATGTCATATATTTAATGACAGTTTTTGTTATATCTCTTAATAGATTGAAATTGTAATACTGCTTTTGATTGAAAGGTTTAGTCAAAAACTAGGCGGAAATTATTTTGCTTAAATGGTTTTTGCAAGTAGAAAGATACCTGTGGGTATTTATTCTAATACTTAATTATTTATTTTCTAATACTTAAAATTTTTGAGTATGGTACTTTTTCTCCTCTCTAGAATATGTAAAATTGCTTACCATGCTAGTCCATTGGTAACTTGCTGAATCAAATACTAAATTTTAATATTTCAGTTTTTTAATTTAGTTTACTAGTACTGAAATACTAAGGACTGTATAACTTTTATCCCCTCGCATAGTGCAGTAGCCATGGGAAATATACCAGTAAAATGAAAGTGGATGGACTTTGTTTTTAAAAAAGAAAACAAATATCAGAAAATAGCATGTAAACTAGTCTGAACTAAGATGCTGTTAGTTGGTTTTGGTTAACTTTCCCTCCTCACGGAAGATTAATAGATATGCACAGAGTTTAATACTTTACTTATTACTTTAAAGACATCATTGTCTCTTATTTAGATCCAGGGGATGAGCACGAACCTCAGAAGCTTTTAACAAATTATTTAGCAGTAAATCTTTGGTACAAAATGTGCCAAAAGTCAAATATTAATATGTGACTGACCATAGTAGCTCAAAATATTGAGGAAGGCATAATCAGTTAGAAAGAATTCTTTTCTTACCTCTTGAGAAGAGTTTTTGGACAAGAGGAATGGTATTTAAGATTAATGGGACAGTTTCTGAACATTTGATCCCATCAGAAAGTTACAGTTAGACAAATTCAGTGTCCAACTGATACCTTATGTTTTTGATAATATCTAATGTAAAGTGTAGTTGCTGCTTTAATTAGAAATTCTCTGTCGCCACAAATTTACACTGAACAGGGAGATCAGTGAGGCTGTGGTCCTTAACAAGTTCCTGGTCAGCTTTAAAATTTGCAAGTGACTGGAAACAGTGTGAACAAGGGAAGTGACAGGAGAAGTTTGTATTTACAAAGTGACTTTGGGGAACACTGAACATTTGATTGGGAAGCTGGATTGAAGAGGATTTAAACTTCCAGATAGAATGAATCTTTTATAAGAAGTCGCTTTCATGTTTAATTTTCAAAGATTTTTCATGATCATGATAGGATATAATCATGTTAGGAAAAATCATAATTGTATTATATCAATATAGATTTGAGTGTATTTGGCCGTTGGGGGGAAAATGTGTGTGTGTGTGTGTGTGTCTGTGTGTGTGTGTGTGTGTCTGTGTGATGTGTTGGGGATCAAACCTAGGACCTTGCCGGTGATATGTAAAACTGTATAACAGCTATATCCCAGGCTCAAACATTTTAAAGCAACATCAGGGTTTTCCTACTGTATGTACCATCATCTTAATAGTTGTTCTTTTAAGAGTGGGGGTATATTATAAGCAAAGAAGTTAAATCATTATTTCAGTCACTAAGTCTTGCTGAATCCTGTGTGCATTGTTGAGTCTCTTGGGTTATCTGGTGAGCAATATATAAATTTTTATCAAGAGCAAAGACACTGGATTGGAAATATGACTCAGTTAATAGAGTGCTTGCCCAGCATGCACACAGCCCTAGTTTTTAATCCTTGACACCATATAAACTTGGTACCTTTCTAATCCTAGGACTCAGGAGCTGTATCAAAATCAAGATAATCCCTCACTGCTTAGTGAGCTCAGACCAGCCTGGGCAGCATGAGACTCTGTCAAAAACATACCAGTTGGCAGCCAGGCATGGTGACACATGCCTTTAATTCCAGTACTCGGGATCTCTAAGTTCAAGGCCAATCTGGTCTACAAAGTGAGTTCCAGGTCATCTAGGGCTGTTACACAGAGAAACCTTGTCTTGAAAACCCAAAAAGAAACAAAAAACCAGCTGGCAATGGTTTGAAAGTGGAGACTTTAAAAACTGGTTTCATTTAAAGTATATAGAAGAGAACATTATAGCTATTGAGGAAAAAATACATAAGCGATAAGTATAGGAAGATTTGCTTAAATGATTTCAGAAACTTTAATTAACAATGTGAAGATGTTTAGCAAAGTATTTTCTTTATCTGTAATAAACTGCATTTAGAATTATATCAAGAAGTTGTACATTTTCATATTGTGCTTAATTTTTTTGTACTACATTTAATTTGTGATTTTGTATATGTGTGTGGTGTGCACATGTGTGCATGTATGGAAGTCAGAGGACTACTTGTGGGAGTCGGTTTCTCCTCTTCCACCCTGTGGCTCCCACAGATCAACCTCTAGTGGTCAGCCTTGGTGGCTAGTGCCTTTACCTGCTTAACTGCCTCCCCAGCTCATTTTCATATCAACTTTAAAACCTCAAATTAGGAAATTTCCAGTAGTATCTGTTTTAGTAATTGAATCCTGTTGTCCTAACAAGTGGGCAGAGAATGAATGCATGCGGAGTGATTACTGAAGCAGAAGGATGGAAAGAAATATTTAAAGCCGGAACAATTTATTGTTTACATGGCAGGTTTTCACTTGTGCTGGCAAGATGGCATGGCAGGTGAGGGCACTTGCCATCAAGCCTGATGGTTTGAGTCTGGCCTCTGGAATCTGTGTGGTGGGAAGAAAGAACTGACTCCTGCAAATTGTACTGACTTCCACACTTCACCACAGCACCTCCGCACATGCATGCTCAACACACGCACTCACTCAGTTAATCAGTTGATTTTTATTTGATTTCTGAAATTGATTTTGTAAGATTGATGATGTGGTAATAACGTTTTCTGTGTCTGCCTCTTAGGGACTGCACATGACTGGAGGTTACGATGTGGTGCTGTGGACCTGTACTTCACCCTGTTTGGCCTCAGTAGACCTTCCTGTTTACCCTTGCCAGAGCTCGGGCTTGTTCTTAATCTAAAGGAGAAAAAAGCTGTCTTGAATCCTACCATAATTCCAGAAGCTGGAGCAAGCAACCAGGAATCTCTGAATAACCCAGGCTGTCATGCACAGCTAGCTGGATTTCAGAACCCTGTGAGTGTCTCGTTAGGACAGAAGACAGAGCCTCACTATGTAGCACCACCTGGAGAGGACAATGTCTTCTTTGAACCAGCTCTCTAGCCTCAGGTCACTGCCTTTTTAACCCCCCAGCTTGTGTTTGCTTAGCATTTTACAATTCATAAAATATCACAGTCATCACATGACTAAATTGAACAAATGTGCTCCAGTCTGCCTGTGTGGTGATGTAAGATTCTTTAGGACCCTAGGATTTCTTCTCTGCATAGTGCAGAATAAAACTGCAGATAGACTCAGTTCCGAGAGCCTGTTCCACACAGCCTGTCTTGTCTGTGTACCAGACTGTTGAACTAGAGACCTGCCTGTAAGTCGTTGCTTGCTGCACAGTTAGAATGGTTGGGCAGTTCTAAACAGAGTGAGCACCTGGCAAATGGTTTTGAAAAGAAAATAATGAATGAACAGATAATATGATGACTTGGGAGGAGAGGGTACATTACATTTGGTAATTTTTAAAATTTGTGTTTTTGCCTTTAGAAAACCCAACTCTGCATTGTAAATTGTCAGGCTCTATAAAAAGAGTGTGTGTGAATCATTTCACCATAAAAGGCTTTTTCCAGAAGTGATTTTCATACTGATGACACAGTGTCTGCCATACTCCAGCCTTCCGTTTTCAGCAGGACTCAGACCAGACTGTTCTCATGGCCATTCCCTGCTGGTGTCTTGACACTTGACTAAGTTATCTGGAATATAATCACGTTTCTTGTAAATGTGAAGTGTGTCCTAAGGTTTGGGTTGGGGAGAACTCAGACAAATGTGTACATGGAAGAAGGCGGTCCCTTGTAAAGAGGTCTCTTGGGTGGGAATCAGTGTGCTTGTCCTCCCCCCCCCCCCCCCCCCACTGATGTATCCACATGCACACTTCAGATAACAGAGAAAGTGACATCAGGAGATGCAGCCCTTTAGGGCTGGAACCATGGCTAAGCCATTAAGAGCATTCATTTGTTTACTGCTCTTCCAAATGTCCTGAGTTCACTTCCCAGTTGCTCGCAACTGCCTCTAACTCCAGCCCCCTGGGATCTGGTACCCTCTTCTGGCCTCCTGTTACTGCACACTTGTGACTATTTCCTCTAAACACACAGACACATACACATAATTGTAATTTAAAATGATAAAAATAAATCTTAAAAAAACAAAAACACATAAAGGGGCTGGAGAGATGGCTCAGTGGTTGGGAGCACTGGCTGGCTGCTCTTCCAGAGGACCCATGTTCAGTTCCCAGCAGACACATGGCAACTCATAATTGTCTGTAACTCCAGTTTCAGTGGATCTGACACTTTCATAGACATACATGCAAGCAAAACACGAATGCACATGAAATAAAAATAAATAAATTATTTTTAAAAACCCATAAGGTCCTTACGGGTGAGAGAAATCGCCAAAAGTTGACGAACACTTCTGCCCCCATAAAGACAGGAAAGGGCTGCACATTTTACATTGATTCCTGTTAACTTTGGTCAATGGACAATGCTCTAATCTGTGTGGTTGTTACAGCTCTTTAGTTTTTGGCTGTACTACCAGCTGCTTGTGTCCAGAAATCAAATTTTGGTCTTAAGTATTGCCATAGGATCACAGTGTGATAAGTGTACAAGATTGTGAGCAAGAGTGAAGAGAAGGCTGGATCCCTGGGGGCCCCACTAGATCCTGTTCAGATACTGGAGAAGAAGAGGGAGGCTAGCAGTGAGCTCAAACTCATCATCCAAGTAAAAGATGGAGGTTACTGTGTTAGCTATGTAGGACTGTTCTTAGGTTTTCCTTAGGAGAAACACGTCGGAAATAGCGAATCATAAAAGAATCCAAGTCTCCTAAAACACTCCATCCAGTTATTTAACTAACTGCATATTTCTTCACATTTGGGAAAGTGCATTCCACCATAACTCACTAGTTCTTCCCATATTACAGGCATGGGCTTTAGTTGCTATTCACAGTAATTTCCTATCAGCTGCCTTGGGGGCTGATTCACCCAGTTTTTGTTTTAGTGCCTTTTTTGAAGAAAAGAGACTTGTTTTTCTTTTTAAAACTACAATGGGTCTATTCTTTGGCCTTTTTCCTCTGATTGTGCTGGAAGATAATATCGGAACATGAAGTGATACCATGGCTCTTTCTTCTTTTGTTGTGTGTGCTCTAGTTTTCAAGTTCTCAAGATGAGGAGGAGGTGGATATGGACACTGTTCATGATAGTCAGGCCTTCATTTCCCATCATCTGAACATGCTTGAAAGGCCGTCTACTCCAGGTAAGGACAACGTACCACGGTCTCAGGAGAGGTGGAGACTGTTGACATAGATCCAGTCTAAGGTCTGTTGTTATTTAAATAAGTGTAAAATTGAGAAGACAATATAAAATTCTTAGGCTGTATCAGTATAATTTACACTGACAAATAGTAAATTGTAGAAAGTACGTTTTGGAGATCTGGCCAGGGGGCACAGTGGGTAAAGGCTCTTGCTGTGCAAGCCTGGTGCCCTGAGTTCAATCCCTGGGACCCTGTGAAGGTGGAAGGAGACAACTGACCTCATAAAGTTCTCTAACTTCCATCTGTGTATTATGGTATGCATTTGTGCTTACATGTGTGAACGCATGTGCACACATATGCACACACAATAATACAATTAACAAGTGCTGCTTCTTTTAGTTTGTTGTATTATATCAGTTCTCTTCCTCATGAGCTCCAGACCAGCCAGAGCTACATGGTGAGGCTTTGTCTCCCCCCACCCCAGAAGATTTGATATACTTCTGGATTTGTGTAGTAGTCATCATAACGAAATATCTTGTTATAATACGACTATAGTTACATTTACAATATTTTCATTTATTATTTTTACTAAAGGCAGACAGTGTGTTCCATAATGCTCTTTTTTTTATCTGCCCATTCCATGTAATTTGACACCATAGACTTGGGTGTTTTTTTTGAATACCATATTTTGGTTGGCTGTGCTGTCTTTATAATAGCTACAGAATGATAGATTTAGGTCTGTTTCATCCTGTGTGTGTGTTCATGTGTGGGTACACACGTGTATGAGATCACAACTCTGGGTGGCATTCTGCAGTCACCATCTGTCTGCCTTTCGTTGGTGCAGTGAGCTTCCAGGGATCTGCCTGTTTTCACCTCCCATCTAGACTTTGCTAGAATAAAAGAATGTGCCAGCGGGCCCGCTTTTTCTTTTTGTTTTGTTTTGTTTTTCGTTTTTCGAGACAGGGTTTCTCTGTGTAGCTTTGGAGCCTGTCCTGGAACTCACTCTGTAGACCAGGCTGGCCTCAAACTCACAGAGATCCGCCTGCCTCTGCCTCCTGAGTGCTGGGATTAAAGGAGTGCGCCACCACCGCCCGGCCCCACTTTTTCTTTTTAAACGTGGGTTTTGGTGATCCAAACTCAGGTCCTCATGCTTCTGAAGCTACTGTTTACTGATTGAGTCATCTCCTCAGCTTAGATTTATTTTTTAACATTTTTTTCTTATCATGAGTGATTTTTCTTCCCACTCCACCCTACCCCTTTGAATACTTTTGCTCTTTTTTTTTCTGATTATTTGAAAATCCTATGCCAGTTGGTAGTGGCACAAGCCTTTAATCCCAGCACTCAGGAGACAGATGTATGCATGAGTTCGACACCAGCCTGGTCTACAGAGTGAATTCCAAGGCTGCACAGAGAAACCCTGTCTTGAGAAAAACAAACACACAACAACAAAAAAAGTCTTAATCCTGGTCTGTACTTTTTAAATGGTCTTTATGTTCCCTTTATTAGTATGTGAACCTGGCCCCTTGTGTCTCTTAATGCATCTTGGTGGAAGCCTGCATCATCAGATGTCCCAGAGCTATAGCAGCTTGTTCGCAGCCTGTTGGCTTGACAGGTTGACGTCCACACTGTGACTACTGGTCTGTGAGTGTCCGGCAGTGAGCTGTGTTTCCTGGAGACAGTTGTTGGCTGTGACTTTCCTAGTCTGGTCGTCTAGTCTTCTCCTCTTTCAAATGATTTGACATTTTCTCCTGTATTTACAATGTGTTGTGATTGTGTTCACCCCCGTTGCCGTTTGGCATCCCCTTTCCCTTCCCTCTGAATCTTGTATTTTTCTACCTGGTTTTCCATGGCTGTGCCGCTGGCTAATGCTAATGACTCCTCGAGCAGTCATTAGCAGTAATTAACACAGGAAGGGATGGGGCCTTGCAGATACCTCTGTCCATGATGGGAAATGTGCAGATGTGGGTAACTGCTGTGATTCATAACACTCTTGATCTTAAGTCCTTTCTGCCCTCTTTTCTATGACGTTCCCTGGGTCTCGGGAATGAAGGGATATAGATACTCTATTTTAAGCTGAACATTTAGTCTTAGCACTTTGGCCAGGTATGAATCTACATTTACCGTCAGCGTCTCCAAAAAGAGTTTCTTTGCCCAGCCGGAGGGCCACAGTAGTCTTAGACTAAACATAAATGTTTTGAAGACAGTTTGACATGTTCAGCAGTGGTGCTGTGTTCCCCACTTGGGCCCATGTCCTCCTCGTCATGACCAGGTGTATAGTATCAGGTGTCTATTCCCACAGAACAGTTGGGTATCCCACAGATAGCCATGCCACTGTTGCCCCAGTAGACCTAATTCCCTGGCAGGTCAGTTTTGTAGCACACATGGTCTACAGCTGGGTGAGACTAGGGATGAGTTTCCCTCCCAGCAGCCTACATTGTGTCTTCCTACACTATAAACATTAGTAAGCAGAGAGGGAGTTTCCTATTCAGTCCTTTCCTCATTTCTTTGTCTCCTGAAACCAAGTATATGATATCTTCAGTAAAAAAGGCTTTTAACATCTGATTCTGGTAGGCAACCTAGAACAATGACAATAGCCTGTATAGTTTGTGTGTGTGTGTGTGTGTGTGTGTGTGTGTGTGTGTGTGTGTGTGTGTGTTTACAAGTGCCCTCTGAAGCCAGAAGAGCATGTCAGATTCCCTTGAGTCGGAGTTACAGAAGTTGTCAGCCTCTTGACACGGGTGCTTGGACCTGAACTCATGTCCCTCAGAAGCACAGCAAATGCTTTTAACTGCTGGGCCATCCTACAGTCCCATAGCCTTTACTTTTGGGGGTTGTCTACAACCTCTTGGCAAACAACTCCTGGGGAGGTATACTGCACCTGGCATTGGGGTTCTTGTTTAAGCCCATGACTTGTAGGAGAGCATTACCTCTCCATGGAACTCGTCTGTATGTGGTAGTCCTCTGAGTATCTTTTGCAGAGGTTATTTGGTCATCATGAGTTGTCTTAGTTTGCCGTGTTGTGAAATGTCCATTTCTCTTACCAATTAAAAAATATCCGTGTTGACTTTAGCAGTTGTGGTTAGCAGCTGTTTACTTTCAGGGCTTTAGTGTATCTTTCCATGTTTTTCTGGCTCTTAGGGTGGCTGATGAGAAGTCAGTTGTTATTCTGATGTGTTTGTCTTTGTAAATGTGTTGCTATATTTCCCTTGTAGCTTTTAATATATATATTAAATTATGTAATTTAGTATATAATATTATATATTAAGATATATAAATACTAATTTTTTAATGCTAGATCTTACATATCACAGGCTAGCCTTGAACTTGCTGTGTAGCCAGTGATGAACTTCTTATCCTTCTGCCTCTACCTGTTGTAGAATATTGTTTTAAGGTGTGTTACATTTGTTTATGCTCTGGAACATTTGTTTAATAATGCAAAAATGTGTTGTATTTGTTTCAGTCTATGAAGCTGTGTTACTTTGCCTGTCTGAAACACCAGATGGTTTAATAAAGAGCTGAAAGGCCAATACCAAGGCAGGAGAAAGGATAGGTGGGGCTGGCAGGCAGAGAGAATAAATAGAAGGAGAAATCTGGGAGGAAGAAGAAGAAAGAGCAAGAGAACAAGGAGAGGAGGATGCTAGGGGCCAGCCACCTAGCCAGCCATGGAGTAAGAGTGAAAGTAAGATTACAGAAGTAAGAAAAAGAAAAGCCAGAGTCAAAAGGTAGATGGGATAATTTAAGTTAAGGAAAGCTGGCAAAAAACGAGCCAAGCTAATGCCAGACATTTGCAATTAAGAGTAAGCTTCTGTTTGTGTGATTTATTTCGGAGCTGGGTGGTGGGTCCCCCAAAAGAGCAAAAACAACCAACAATATCTACCTCCTAAGCACTGGGATTGTAGATGTTGAGTATCTGTGTCTGATTTTTTTGTTGTTTTTCAAGACAGGGTTTCTCTGTGTAACAGCCCTGCCTGTTTTGAAATTTGCTCTGTAGACCAGGCTGGCCTCAAATTCACAGAGATCCACCTGCCTCTGCCTCCTGAGTGCTGGGATTAAAGGCATGCACTGCCGCCACGCACCGCCACCATGCCCAGCTTTCACATCTGGTTTTATACTAGGTGGGGACTGAATCGAGGTCTCTATACATATTAAGCAAGCATGATGCCAACTGACCTACATCTCCAGTCCTTTTGCAGCTTTCAATGTTCTTTCAAATTCTCACTGTTACATACCATGGAGAGATTCTTCTCTGCTCATGTCTAGTTGGGGTTCTAAATACCTCTTGTGTTTGGATGTCTGTTTCTCTAGATTTGAGGTATTTTCTGTTGTAATTTCATTGAATTGTTTCTGTCTTTAGTGTTTAATCTCAGTTCTTCCTCTTAGCCTGTGGATAGATGTTCCTAGGTTTCATCTCTTAATCATATGCAGAGTACTTAGACATTGCGGTTATGTTGTTTAGGGTTTTTTCCCCTCCTTATTTATTGGTATTTGAATTCAGTATTTCTTTTCTTTTGGGGTGTGTGTGTGTGTGTGTGTGTGTGTGTGTGTGTGTGTGTACATGCCACAGTACACATGTGGAAGTTATAGAAAAACATGCAGCAGTCAGTTCTCTCCTTTCTATCATATGGGTCTCTGGAACTATAGTCAGGTTTGTAGGCTCTGCAGTAGGACCTTTTCCTCCATCAACCTAGTCTTCATCCTGATGCTCAGTCTTCTGCTTAGTTGAGTCTATTCTTAGTGGCTTCAGTGTAGTTTGTACTTAATTTATCTTTTCCCCAGAGTTAATTTATCAATTAAAAAACACAGTTTCTCTGTGTTCCCTGACTGTCCTGGAACTCACTTTGTAGACCAGGCTGGCTTTGAACTCACAGAGATCTGCCTGTCTCTGCCTCCCAAGTGCTGGGATTAAAGGCATGTGTCACCATGCCTGTCTTAGAACTCATTTTTTATTATTATAACTTTCCTTTTCTCAGGTCATACCTAGGCAGTTTTTAGTCTTCATCTTATGTAAGAGTCCCAGGGTCCCTTGTAGAACACATTCTGTTTTTTAAATAAGTTTGGGACCAGAATTTGACCTCTGGATTCTGTTATAATCCTGTTTCATGTTATACCACTAAACTAATTCTTACTTTAAATGCATTTGTAATCCCTACATTATTTTGATGTGTTCAGTAAGTTTGATAGTTGAAATGCTTTTAGAAATTTTTACAAACTCTATGCAAATGCCAAATAAATAATAAAATATGTGAAATGGCTTCTGCAGCGTAATATAAGGTCTAATTTATGTGTTCAGCAAGTCTTTCAAGTTTATTGCTACTCCAATATGAATTTCCTCAGATTGAGGCAATTTAACAAAAGATAAAATTACTTGTGATCTTTAGTAGTAGCCTTAATATTTCTCGTATTCATTTATGATTAGAGTTTTACTAGGATTAAACTATTTCTGGTTTTAAAGCTTACATGTGAAACCGTCAAGCTTTTGTTCTGCTAAATATATCATATTTTCCCTTTCGTTTGATCTTTTAGGGCTTTCTAAATATCGACCATCAAGCTCCAGATCTTCCTTGATGCCCCAGCATTCATTAGGCTGTGACATCATACCAACCACAAAACCCCAGTGGAGTATGGAACTGTCCCGAAAGGGAACAGGTGCAGTTACCTGATTTTTTGTTTTGTGTTGTTTTATCTCAAGCAAATCTAAATTCAGAGTTAATTTTTTTTGTTGTTTTTTTGTTTTTGTTTTTGTTTCTCGAGACAGGATTTCTCTGTGTAGCTTTGGAGTCTGTCCTACAGAACTTGCTCTGTAGACCAGTCTGGCCTCGAACTCACAGAGATCCGCCTGCCTCTGCCTCCCTAGTGCTCGGATTAAAACCATGTGCCACCACTGCCCGGCTTTGTTTTTCTTTTTCTTTTTCTTTTTTTTTTTAATTTTTTTTCTTTTTTTTTTCAGAGTTAATTTATCAATTAAAAAATATTGTAAAGATAGAGAACTTAGTTTTCTTGTAATATATTGGTTTTATATTTTGTAAGTCTAAAGACTGTTTCAGGTTAGTGTTTATCTGTTTCAAAAATTTGTGTTTCTGTCATAGAAAATTTGTAAATAACAAGAAGAAAAATAGATGAGAAAAAAAAATCACCTCTCATTATGCTGTTGCATACCCATTGTAATACCTATAACTATTTGCTTTTGCCTTATAGTTAGATGTTAACTTCTATACAAACCTTAGAATCGGTATCACTGTACCTTTATATAATCCACGAATTAACCACTTACTTCTCACCCATTGCTCAGGATTGCTGTTTCAGTCATGAAAACTTAGTGCTAGACATATACAACTTTTATTTAAAGTATTCCATTCAGGGCTGGCAAGACAGCTCCATGGTAAAGGTGGGTTCTGCCAAGCCTGACAACCTGAGTTTGATCCCCAGGACCCACATGATGGAAGGAGAGAATTGAAGTTGTTCTCTGAGCTAGACACACACACACACACACACACACACACACACACACTCTTAAATTATTCCACAGTAATTAGGCTTTCCTAAGAAAGGTTGGTCAGAGCCGGGCGGTGGTGGCGCACGCCTTTAATCCCAGCACTCGGGAGGCAGAGCCAGGCGGATCTCTGTGAGTTCGAGGCCAGCCTGGGCTACCAAGTGAGTTCCAGGAAAGGCGCAAAGCTACACAGAGAAACCCTGTCTCAAAAAACCAAAAAAAAAAAACCAAAAAAAAAAAAAAAAAAAGAAAGGTTGGTCAGCTCAGTCATATTTACTATGTATTCACTCATTTACATGGTCTTCTGCTTACTGTGTTCTTTGTTGCTTCTTAAGCGAAGAGTATAATCCAAACGAATAGCAACTGTCGGATGCTATCAACTACCAGGACACAAAGATTAATTTTCGAGTGTTGAGGAAAAGGAATAGGAAAAAAAGCCCCATAAGCAAAGTCACTTCTGATGGGTGGTTCTCCAAAAGTCATTAGTAAACCTTAAACATCTATGGATTTCTGCTTATGTTTCAGTGGGTGGATTTTGCTTGTTTTATATATGTTTTTGTATGATATAAACAGAAGAGTAATGTTTATTGATTTGAGAAAGGAGCTTGGCCATCTGTGATTAATGGTAGACTTCGGCCAAAAGCAACAGCTCAAATGCTTTAGTGTTAAGACCATACATCAACCTAGAGCCTTTGTGAGGTGTGTGCGTTTATGTAAGAGAGTCAGTCACACACTGTGTTTCAGAAGAAGTCTAGCTGGGACTTTGGCTTGTGTTTCCAGGAATGAAGGGATTGGAAGATTCTTCCCTTGGCTCCTCCCCTCACTTCCTCCTTCCTCACTCCTCTTGCCTCTTTTCTTGTTCTTTTCCTTCTCTCTCCTTCTCGGGTGTGTTGTGTGTGTGTGTGTGTCTGGAGATTGAACACAGGACCTTCTACATGTTCTAAACTACATCCCTAACTTCTGTGTGCTCTTGGCTTTCGTTTGGTACAATTTCGCTAATTCACTATACCTGTTACATGTTTACTACACATGGGGAGTTTTCTACTCATCTAAAGTTATAGCTTATGGAGTTTCAGACTTATTAACATTAGTTTGGAAATGATTCTTTGACCTTCTCCTCAGCCGTGTAAAAGTCAACTCTGCGTTTCCTAGAGTCAATTCGATTCCTGTTCCAAAAACAGTTTGAATACATTTGTTTGAATTTGTGATGTGGCACATGAGCTATGTAAAAAGCAGATCTTTAACACTTAACGTGTATGGTTTGTATCATTGTTCTAGAACTACTTTGAAAAATACATTTTCAGTTTTATTTTCTAGTTTCTTTGTGGCATTGTCCAGTCTCATCATTTTGGAAGATCAGAGAAAGCTAAATATAGGACTAGAGGTGGGAAACAGGGAAGCCTGAAATTGAGATTTAGCTGTTGACCATGTTAGGAAGCAAGAGTACAGTTAAATAAACGTATATATTAAGCTTTAATATATTTTGAAAACATTGTGTTGCATATGTGTGTATGTATTCTGTGCACCCATGTGCTACAGCTCCTGTGTGGAGGCTTGGGGACATCATGGAGGTGTTGTTGGTTTTCTCCTTCCATCATATGGGTTCCAGCAATGGCACTCTGGTTGTTAGGCATGAGGCACTTGACCCATTGAGCTGTCTTTCTGGCTCTTAAGCTTTAATTTATAATGTTCTTAGTGTTCCTTAAGTTATGTTGGTGCTGCTAGCTCCTGAAGGCTATTGATAGCACATGGTGAAAATTCACTGGCAATATTACTTAGAAGATTTTGTTTTACAAAGGGTAGTATTCTAAAGGGGTGTGTGTGTGTGTGTGTGTGTGTGTGTGTGTGTGTACGCATGTGTGTGTATTTTGAATTTCAAATACAGCTTTTTGCTAACACATCATTACACTGGATAAAGTAGCTTTTCTAAACACAACAAATAAGCAATAGAAGGATCAACCTACTTCCTTTCTCATTTGTACATTTATTTGTGTGAGTGTGTATGCACTTTTGTTACAGTACACATGTAGAGGAGTTTGCAGGAGTCAGTTCTCTCCTTCTACCACTTGGGGTCTGGGTTCAAACTCAGGTTGTCAGGCTTGGTGGTAAACATCTTCAGCTGCTGAGCCATTCCGCTCTCCTGGAAGACTAGAAGGGGCCTGCCTGGCTGGTGTAACAATCCTTCTGTGGGATCATTATTTACAGATCCATCTTTTGGGATGTCAGAGATTCAGTGTTAGTCTAAACCAAGAAATATCAAGTAAGTTGGTCCTAAAGGGCAATTCCTCTCTTCCTGCCTCCTTTTGGAGCTGGGGATATGTGGGAGCAAGATTAGTCTGTGGCTGAGTTAGGTTCGTGAAAGGGCACAGTGGTAAGAGAAGGGCTAGCCTCCCTTCAGTCTCCAGACTAGATTAAAGAGCACATATGGGCTTTGTGGGGCCAAATCTAGCTGAGGTCTCTTTTATTCGTGGTAGCTAAAACTCACAAAAAGTTTTGCCCTGGTTGCCTAAACATGGAGAGACAGCATATAAAAATCTGACAGAGCTACAGCTTTTCATGAACTATTTAAGGAAAGGTCCTTTGAGCAGTGTGCTTTTCCTCGTTTATGTTGTCTCCTCAGGCTCAGAGCTGTTGAGTGGGGGTCCCTTGCTTCCTTTATTCATAAGGTGAGGTGACTTGTCATATGTCTCAAGGACTGAGAGCCAAGGAACAGGATGATATTCACCAACGGAAGTGTGTTACAGACCTCATCTAGGAGGGTAGAAACAAAACAAAACACGATGCTTTAAGTAAGATGGAGAAGACATGCATAGTTTGTTGGTAGAGGACAATGATGATATGCTTTTACCACCACCTCCCTCCCCCTCCCCCTCTCTCCCTCCGTCCCTCCCTCCCCCTCCTGTGTACGAGGGTAAAGAAGATATTTCAGAGTATGATTTTGTGGAGGCAATGGGTCAAACCGTGGGATAACAGAGGAGAGGTGTAAGAGTCTTTCCCTTCATGAACTGACCCCCATCCCCTTTTTCCGGAGGGAAGGAGAACAGGCAGGAAAAGCTGTATGGTTCTGTGAGTGACAGATTGGTCACCATGGAGCCTCTCCCTCCCAACACTGAGCTCTCTGTGTTCACTGCAAGGTTGGGGCCGACAGGACTGTCTCCCAGGTTCATTTAGTGATGGCGGGCATGGAGAGCAGAGGGGAAGGCAGGGAAAGTGGAGCAGCAGGAGCTCCCTGGTGTTTTCTGTGTGAAGAGGAGAGTCCTGCAGCTGTCTCGCTCAGACTGCTGCATTATGTAACGCCTTCTTGCATAATTCAGAAAGCACAATTCTAGTACTTGAAATCTTACTTTGAAATTAAAACAATTTGTTTTAAAAGGCTTGGACGCTTTCCCTAGAGATCTTTCTTTTGGAACTCAACATGAAAAACAGACTGGCTTTTTTTTTTTTTTTCCAAACTTTAAATTACAATGATGTGTTTCAACATCTTATTTTTTTTTAATTTGATCTAAAGAATCAAAGAATAGACTTGTCTTCCCTAATAGAAACTACTACAGGCTTTGTCTTAAATATGAACATATACCTCCCCAGTGTAAAAGAAGTCAATAAAAGTAGTAGATTGTTCACTGTTTCTTAAGCATTCTTATCAGATGGACTGCAAAGCTTGCAAGTTGGGCTTTTATTAAGTACTTTTGTTTGTTTTACATATGTTAAGTTGCCTACAGCTTGTTTGTTTGTTTGTTCAAATTTGGTCTTAGGGAAACTTTTACATTCAACAGATATCTTTTGTCTAACAAAATGGACAAATTACAGTATTTTGAATTATAGTTATCTCTTCCACTGCTATATCCCCTATCTAAAATAGAAAAGGCATTTCACATCACTGAGGGGGCTTTGCCAGCTTAAAAGTGAATCCTACTGAGCCATGCTGAACCATCTCCATGGCTCTTTTTTATTTTTAGAGTGTATTTGTTTAAATCAGTGCCCACAGAAAGTCCACATTGCAATCCTTTTATCATTTATCTTTTTAAATTTACATTCTAGTCCATATCCTTTTCTCTCTCCACCCTGCAATGTATTTGTTAAAGAAATCCTATTTTTGTCTATAGTTTTCAGGTGTATAATTTTTCTGTTTATTTGTGGTAAAGTTAGCACAATGGAGTTCTTTGTAATTTCTGTAATTACAGTCCTATCTAGACATGTAATTGGATTCAGGTTTGTCAGTGGTGTGTATTTCCATTTGGAAATACCCAATATCTGGTTGACTCTTTTATGAGGTTAACTATTGTGGATGTTCAGGATCTAAATGTATTAACTCATTAAGGATTACAAAATTCTAATTAATCTTTCCATTTTTATTTATAGGATGACTTATTTGTATAAAGCTAAATTCCTCATCATTATTACTCAGTGGTAGGAGCCATATAGGAGAGTCTAGATAAACGTCTAATTCTCCCTGTACATTCAATAATTTTTAAAACAATGAGTGCATTGACCAGCATCCTTTAATGTTGATCTGTTTCAGTTCATAATACTTATTATCCAGGATTAGTATTGAACTTGCTATATCTTTAGACAGCTTTTGAGGTTGACTCTGAGTCAGTTGGGCAGAACTTTAAGTTTCTTGCTGTTATATCTGGTGCCTCAAGCTCAACTTATAAATATTCTGATTCAGACTGGAACCAGTGCTTTGTCACAGGAGCCATTGATCCTGTCACTCAGATTCTTGAAGCTAGTTAACGTCTTGTGTTCTCATAAAAGTCAAGCACAATTCAAGCTTTGTAGTCCAAATAGCTTAACGTGAGCTCTGAGGCCTGCAGGTGAAGATGAAGTCACCTTTGAAGTGGTTGTAGGTATTCCCTAGAACAGAGTAAACCACAGACATCCATGTGGCCTTTGCCTCTGCTGGGCAGCACGACTTGGAGGATAACCGCTGGCTTCTCTGAATTCCCAGCAGGTTGGCCAGTGTGTAGGAGTGATGGTGAACCCTGTGCAGCACAGGCCCTGAGGCTCAGAGAAGTGCAGACAGTCAGCTTAGGCAGTCAGCGCACATGGTTGATGAAAATGGCAAACAGCGAGCAGGGAGCTCAGCTGTGTGTGTGTGCCTCCAACATTGCTCCTTTCCCTGCTGCCTGGCTCTGCTTTGTGAGAGAGGAGTCCGGTTTCCTGTACGTGTAGCCTGAGGAGCATACTTAATTCATTTAAGATTGAAATGAAGATCATATGATAGCACAGTTTCATGACTGTTCGAGTTTGCTCAGTCAGCAGATTATTAGAACTGAAGGGGGTGTTTGAGGACATTTAGTTGCTTTTTCGATGAGATTCAGTACATCCTAAGGCTAAGCGGACAGACTCATCTAGAACACGGTCTTCTGGTTTTCAGTTCCTGTCTTTTTTCTGACATGAGTCTTGTCTTTAGGAACATTTCCCTTCACAGCCTCTACTCTCCTGGGTCTTTACCATGTGTACTGGACCTTCAGAAGAGTTTCCCTTTATCTATATATTCCCAGAAATCATCTAAGCAAGTAAAGGAGTATTTCATTTTCACCAAGATACCGTTATCAGTAACTAAGATAGTATATTTGTGTATTAATAATTTTCTAAGTCTAAGTGACTCAATAAAGCACTACCCTCCCCCATAATAGTTTAGGGCAGAGCAGTATTTGAAGGAGTTATATTTTCATTGGCCAGTATAGATTTTGGTATATAGCACTCAGGTAGTCATTACTGTTTATTCATGGCATTAAGAAAATACTAACCTCCAAAGGATGATTTGCTAATACACTAGCATATGTAATATTTTCTGTAGGCTAGATGGACCTAAGTTAGTTGACTTCTGGCCAAGATGCTGGCAGTTCTGTTGAACTAGTTAACTGTTGTGTTTCAGTACTTCAGGAGACTCGTCAGCTTCCTCCTAGGATAGCTGTCCTTCTTACTATCAACAGACATTCATTGGTGTTTTCATCTTGAAGGTAAAGAGCAGCCGTTGGAGATGAGTGTGCACTCCATGGTAGCGGCTCCACTCTCAGTGTTTGCTAAGGAGTCGACGTCCTCTCGGCACAGCGAGCACCATCACCACCATCACCATGAGCACAAGAAGAAGAAGAAGAAGCACAAGCACAAGCACAAGCATAAGCACAAGCACGACAGCAAGGACAAGGATAAGGAGCCCTTTGCCTTCTCCAGCCCCGCCAGCGGCCGGTCTGTGCGCTCCCCGTCCCTCTCGGACTGAAGCCGTGCGGAGCCCTTCCAGAGTCCTGCCCAGAAGGCGGTTCTAATGCCTGGTCCTCTGTGCAGGAGGATGCAAGGGGGATACAGAGAAACTGAGAGTGCGCTTGAGGTCTGGGCATTCAGTTTCTGTTCTCTGTATAACTGGGATCTAAGTAGGAACCGGTTTTTTGGTTCTGGATGAACTGTCCCGTCCCTTGTTTCTTCCTGGAAACACAGAGTGACTTCTTTTTACAAGAGCCTTCATATCCACTGCAGATCCATTCACATAGTGGTCTCCTGTGGACTGCCAAGGTCAGGTGTGCTTGAAAGCCTTTGATGGGTGTCATGGGCAGAAGGACATTTCAGCAGAAGTAACTGCCAGATCTGGGATACCCAGTGTTTCTAGGAAGTGCTGAATACCACCACTTGGAATTGCTGGAAAGACGGACTTTTCTGTAGGACTCATCCTTCTTGGCTGCTTTCTGGGTTAGCCATAGAAAATAAGTACCATCCTTTATGAGCAAAGAATCTTGTATTTCCTTTTACCCTAAAGTACAAAAAGTTTGGAAAGAAATTATTTTTAAAAACATTTGAAGTAACTATCTTTTGATAGTACATTTGGTGATTTTGAGGTTGCAATTTAGCAAAACAGTCAGATCCACTATTCTCAAATCAAGATGTTTAAATTACATTTTGTTTTGTCTTCCATTAAGTACAAGTGAATGTGTTTATATGTAAAATATGTGTTGCTGAATGTGGACAGTTTACACACATGATTCGTATTCTTTCAAAAATTACTGTGTATATAAGCCAGGCATGGTGCTGCATGCCTGTAATCTCAGTATTTGAGAGGTCGAGGTAGGAGGATCGTTCAAGACCAGCCTGAGATACATGAGAATCTGTATCAAGAAAGCAAAGTAACAAAAGTTACTGTCTATAACAAAATAGGATAATTTAAGAAGGTGTGTTTATTTGTTATTTATCGGCTTGGACATAATAATTTGGCCCACATTGGAGTATACCAACAACAGTTTAAAAATACGTGTGCAGTGTTTGGGTTTTATATTTTAACAGTTTGTATGGTTGTATGTTTTGTCTTGGTTATTTTGTTTACCAGGTTCTCTGTTAATTTTTTTTTTCATATCCAGTTTTTGTCGTTTCCCTTGTTATTAAAACGTTGGACTAAATTCTTATTCTCAGAATAAATATTTCAAAAGGGATCCAATAATGCTGGACTTTTAAATAATAAATAACTTTTTAAGGTCAATATTCTGCTTTTGTATCACTATCATTTTTGTGACCTTCCTGAGTGTGTGTGAATAATGGGCCAGTGCATATTTTCAAAGAGCTCTGAACTGAGTGGGATTTGAACTGTCCACAGTAGCAGGGTAGTTTCTGTGGACTGAGATGAGGGTAAGGTCTCAGCAGCAGAAACAGTATTTAAGATACTGCAAGGATGTATGCAGGAACTAGAAAGCAGTGAACTTGACCTGGACTGTGAGCACACAGGAAGTGTGGTCAAAGTGGTGTGTGTTTGCATGAGTTGAGATCTCACTCTGCAGTTCTGGCTCCTTGGAACTCACTGGAGAGCAGACTAGGCTTGAACTCATAGAGATCCATTTGTGCCTTCCAACAGCTGGGATTAAAGAAAGGCATGTGCCATCACAGTTAGGCCTGTGATCAGGTGTTGAAGGGCCTAAATGACCCTTACTGATTCAAATTAATTACATTTTGGTCAATTCCAATTAGTTTGAAAAATAGAAATTTTTATATTACGGTGTGCAATAACATGGCATACAGAACTTGGAACTTTGACATTTCAAAAGAATTTTTTGTGTCCTGGGCTGAAGAAAGTAATATTAGCCAGCTGCTGTATACATAAGGCACAGTATTGAGACTTGGATTCATCTGTGTAATTATAAGCCAGATACTCAGAACAGATACTTCTCCGAAAGAACATTTTATGGTGACTCCAAATACTTATGCAGCTGGTTCATAGCAGACAATAAAAAAATTGTCTCTGGATTTGAGAATTGCTGATCATACATGGTCAACATAAACGTGAGTGTGTCTCAGTCTCCTTCCCCAGAGGCAGTTTTTAACAATATTTTGTTATTTGGGGCTCATCATATACATTTACCTACATATATACACATAGTAGCTCTTTAAACTCAGACAGCAGATGATACACACTTGCAGAAGTTGGTTATTTTTATATTTATTTTATGGTTTCAAAATGATGTCATAGTAAAAAGGTTTATAATTCTGATTCTAGAAGAATTCTCCTTTTGTTGTTGTTTAGAATATTTTTTAAATGTTTTTGACTTTTCTTTCATCCAGAGAGAATTTACCTTGAACTTACTAATGAAAGATACATAGCGATCCAGTTTCTCTTTGCTTCCCAAATGATACTCAACACAGTGTATTCAACACTAAATTTCTCTGGATTTCAAATATTGCATACTGAATTTCTTTATAAATTCTGGTCTACTTTATGGATCTGTCTACTGTGATAGGTTTTTGATATGCTAGAGCTGATCTTTATTACTTTTCAGAATTGTCTCATAGGTTATTTCTTTTTCTTTTTAGCTTGTAATTAACATATGTAAAGTAAATTTGTTGTAGTTTGTACTCCTTAGCTTTTTTTTGTTTGGTTTGGTTTTGGTTTTGGTTTTTCAAGACAGGGTTTCTCTGTGTAGCCCTGGCTGTCCTGGAACTCGCTCTGTAGACAGGGCTGGCCTTGAACTCAGAGACTCGCCTGTCTTTGCCTCCCAAGTATTGGGATTAAAGGCATGTACCACCACCATCTGGCATGTACTCCTTAGCTTTAACAGATACTTAGATGGCATTCCACCCTCACAGCCCCACCACCCTTAGAATACCCTTCACCCTGCCAGGTGTGGTGGTGCACGTGATTCTCAACCTTTCTAATGCTGCGGCCCTTTAATACAATTCCTTATGTTGTGGTGACCCCCGGACATAACATTATTTTCATTGCTACTTCATAACTGTAATTTTGCTGCTGTTATGAATCATAATGTAAATATCTGTATTTTCTGATGGTCTTAGGCGACCTCTGTGAAAGGGTCTTTTGACCCTCAGAGGGGTTGGGACCCACAGGTTGAGAACCATTGTACTACAACCTTGACTGGCCTGGTAGTCACATAGCTCTACCTGCCTGTAGCTTCTACATGTAGCCTTTGCTCAAAATTGTTTTATGTAGCTGATGTTCAACTAATTATAATACCTTAATGTGGTTATTCTTATTAGGGGTGTTGTTATTAATATTAATACAGTTATTTCTTTTAAGATTCATGATAGGGTAATTTATGATTTGCAGTCCTGCTGTGGTTGTACATGTCTTTAACCTAGCACTTACGAAGTTGGGCAGGAAGGTCAGAGCTCAAGGATAATCTTGGCTGTCGACCGAGTTTGAGGATATTTTAGACCACGGAGCCGAAGAGATTCTAATGGAACTCATTTATATTGTATAAATCATCTTTTTCATTGTATGAATATTCTTTCCTCTATACTGGTTTTGTGCTTGGCTACTGTACTGAGTGCTCATTTGCAACATTTAGAGGCATTACTCTATAAATAATGGTAGTTTTATGGCTTTTTATACATTGAATTTTCTATTTTCTCCTCTTATGTGATGTCTTTCGCTTGCTGAATGAGACCAGCCAGGCTGGCCGTCCACTCAGCTTTGTGCTGCCATTTACCTTCTCTGTCCTTGGCAGCCCTGTCTTGTGTGTTGTGGGTTAGAGTTTTACGTTTTTGTTTCTGGGAAATGGACATTTGCAGCTTTGTTTCTTGTTCTTATGCGGATGATTCTTAAAAAGAGCAGAAAGGCTGGTTGTTGCCCTCAAAGCCTCCCAGTCTACCTAAAAGGGTGATTCTAATCCAAATGCAGTGAAATCCTTGCTGGGGAAAAGTAGACAGCTGTTTGTTTCCCGCTGACTGTGGCTCGTCTCTTCTCTCTTCAGTTTTTATTGTCAGTGAAATTTCTTGAGATCAAGTGTTCACTAGCATGGACCTGATTTTTCAGTGTTCTCAACTGCTGGCACCATTGGCTTTTAGTGTAGCCTAGCCTCAGTGAGTTGCTTCCAAAGAATAATATATATATATTCATACAGAATGCTGACAGATACTGCCTTACCTGTCCATGGTACCCAGCAGTGATAAGCTGTGTTGATGTGCCTTTCATGGGGCCAGAGAAATGGCTCAGAGGACCTTGGTGCAGCCAAGGGAAGTCTGCCTACGGGAAGTCACACCTATCTGTAACTCCAGTTCTGGCCTCCTCAGGCACTGCACGCATGTGGAGCACCTACATACAGGCAAAATAGCCAGACACATAAAAATATATAAATCTTTAGGAAAAAAAGTTTGTGTCTTCCATAACGTGATGTTGGAGAAAGGCACTGTGTCTGGGACGAGAACTCATGTTCTCAGTGTCTGGAGTCTATAATCATGAGGAAAACAGAAACCTAAGTAGATGACAGTTAATCCTCAAAGCTGTTACAGTTGTAGGGAACAAGAAGAAAAAGGAAATTCAGGTCACAGGCGAGTAAGAACAATGCACTGTGTTTTCTGGTGTGGGTCCTGCAATAGGAAAAAGACTTTGGTGGGGAAACAGTTGAAATTCAAGTATGTTCGGGAGTTTCTTTGATGTATCTGTATGGCTGCTGTGGTTCCAGTGTTAGAGTCCCCTAAAAATCTGTATGTTGAAATCTTCCCCCTCCCAGATGATGATTTTTTTTAAAAGCAGGAACTTTGAGATGTGATTAGGGCATGAGAATTGAGTCCCCATGGGATTAGCCCTTTTTTTTTTCTCCAGTTTTTAAAATTTTTTATTTATTTAATTTATTACTTATTTTACATTCTGCAGTATCCCTTCCTCCCCTCCCATCTCCACCCTCCCACCTTCTTCCACCCTCCCCCCATCCACTCCTCCTCTGTTTCTGTTCAGAAAGGGACAGACCTCCTGTGCATATCAATAAAGCATGGTGTATCAAGTTGCGGTAAGACTAAACACCTCCCCGTGTATTTAGGCTGGACAAGGTGGGACTAGCCCTTTCTAAGAGAACCCAGAAAGCCAGCTTGCTTCTTCGACTATGGAGGCACAGGAAGAAGGCCCACTCATTAGCCAGGAAGTAGGTCCTTTTGGATGCAGAACCTGCCTGGCATCTTGAACTTGAATCTCTCAGTCTCCATAATGGGAAATAGTTTAGTTTAGTTGTTGTTTATAAGTTACCCAGCTCATTGTATTAGCTGTAGCTACCTGTGTGGACTGAGTCTTTTTTTTTTTTTTTTTAAGATTTGATACATGTACTGTTATAAGATGCTAACAATGGGGAAAACAGATAAAGGTTATATAGAAATTCTTGTGTGGTGACTCATGTCTTTAATCCTAGCACTCTGGAGACAGAAGCAGGTGGAGCTCTGAGTTCAAGGCCAGTCTGGTCTACAGAGAGTTCTAGGACAGCTGGGGCTACACAGAGAAACCTTGTCTCAGAAAAAATAAAATGTGTGTGTGTGTGTGTGTGTGTGTGTGTGTGTGTGTGTGTGTGTGTATGCCCTGTGGAAGTTAGAGAATGACTCAGCTTCTCCATAGGGATCAAAGACTTAGTGGCATGGATCTTTAGCCATGGAGCCATGTAATGTAATGCGACTTTGGACTGCCAGCTCCCAAATAATGACACAGAGACTTATTATTAATTATGAAAGCTTGTCCTCAGCTTAGGCTTGTTCCCAACTAGCTCTTAATCTAACCCATTTATATTAATCTACATTCTGCCACATGGCTTGTTACCTCTCCTCAGTACCCTATGTCCAACTTCCTCCACATCTCACCAGCAAAATCCCCCATCTCAGATTCTTCCCAGAGTTCCTCTCTCTGCCCAGAAGTCCCACCTAGCCTCTCCTGCCTAGCCATTGACCATTCAGCTCTTTATTAAACCAATCAGAAGGTGCCTTAGGCAGGTGAGAAAGGACAGAGACACATCTTCACACAGTATGATCAAATATCCTGCAACAGAGCCACCATGCCAGTCCAATTATTTACTACTTCAAGTAATAACAATTTATATTCCTCACATCAGGACTTTGTGGAAAATATTTACACTTACTTAGCAGAAGAATATTTGGAGAGAAATCAGAGATAGCAGTGCTCCTGATCTAAAGCTTAGAAACTGTGAGGAGAAAAATTCAAAGAACTTTTAAAGAAGAAATATAGTAGTTGAAGAGTTTGTAGTTAGATTTTGTCAACCTGACACAAACTTGAGCCCTCTGGGAAAAGGGAACATTAATTGAGAAAATTCCTTCATCAGATTGTCCTGTAAGCAAGCCTGTGGGGCATTGTCCTGGTTAATGATTCATGTGGGAGGGCCCAGCTCATTGTAGGCAGTGCTAACCCTGGGCAGGTGGTCCTGGCTTATATAAAAGAGCAGGCTGAACAAGCTGTGGAAGGCAAGGCAGTATGCAGTGCTCCTTCATAGTCTCTACTTCAGTTCCTGCCTCCAGGTTCCTGTCCTGACTTCTCTCAAAGGTGGACTGTAAACTGTAAGCTGAAATAAATCTTTTCTCTCCAACTTACTGCTGGTCAGAACATTTACCATAGCAACAGAAACCTACATAGAGCAAGAGTTAGTGATCCTTAAAACGTGATTGTGGGCCAGTGAGATGGCTGAGCATAGGGGGCAGTGTATGTGTGTGCTTGTGTGTTTGGGCACTTTGACCAATGCAGTCATATGTGGAGGTCAAAGGTCGCAACTGAGCCTCTATTGATCTCCACCTTACCTTTTTAAAACGGGATCTCTTACTGAACATGGTGCTCACTGTTCTAGTTACACTGGCTGAGCAGTGAGAACCAAGACCTGCCTGCCAGTCTCCACCCGTCCACACTGGTGTTGCAGGTGCCTGCAGCCATGCTGGTCCTTTTACGTGAGTCCTGGGGATCTGGGCTCTGTTCCCACTAGGTCATTTCCCTGCCCGCTCTCTACTCCACGTTCTTGCCAGCTGTCTTTGTCCTTTCGATAACAAGACATCCTAACGGGTATGAGATGATGTCTTACTGTGATTTTGATTGACATTTCCTTAATGCTTAATGACACTAATTTTTTTTCCCTATATCTTTTGACCATTTGTATATCTTACATTGACAAATGTCTATTTAGGTCCTTCACCTGCTCTGAAATTGTAGGGGTTTTGTGTTCATTTGTTTTCTTGCTATTATTGTTTGAGTTCTTTATATATTTTATGTATTTCCTCTGAACTGGATGTCTGGCTTAAAAATATTTTCTGCTAGTCCATAGGCTCTTTCTTTGAATTTTCTTTTCTGTGAAGAAACTTTTAAGTTTTATATAATACTGCTTGTCTATTTGGATTTGAGTTTGTTTTGTTTTTGTTCTTTTCTCTTTTTTTGTTTCTTGTACTCTATTGGTTAAAAAACAAATTATTGCCCACACCAGCATCATGTGAGTTTTCCTACTCTGCTTCCTGATAGTTTATAGTTTCTGATCTAAGTCTTTAATTCATTTGACTTGAGTTGAATTTTATATATGATATGAGATATCGGTCCTTTTTTTATTCTTCTACATGTAGATACCCAGTTTTCACTACTATGTATTGAAGAGCCCATCATTATATGTTCTTGGCATCTTTGTTGGAAATCTATTGACCACATATGCATGCGTTTATTTCCAGGCTCTCTGTCCTCTTCCATTGGTTGGTGTGTCAAATTTGTGTGCTAACTATGCATAGCTTTGCAGTATAGTTTAAAGGGTAATGTGATGCCCCAATATTGTGTTTGTTTTTTTTTTTTCTCCTTATGATTGCCTTGACTGGTAGGTTCCTTTTGTAGTTGGTTCCATATGAAGTTTAAGGACTGGGGAGTATTTTTTGAAAAGTGATATTAGAATTTTGATGGGCATTGTACTAAATTTGTAGATCAGTTTTAGTAGCATGGACATTTGAACTATTAATTCTTCTTATCTGTGAACATGAAATATCACCATTTTTTGTGTCTTTGGTTTCTTTCATCAGTGGTTTATAGTTTGCTATGTGTAGGTCATTTATCTCCTTGGGTAAATTTATTGCTGAGCATTTTATTTTTGTAATAATTATACATGATAAATTTCTCATAAATCAAATTTCTTTTGTTTTCATTTTTGGATAATTTATGGCTAGTGTATAGAAACAATGCTAATAGTTGATGTGTAACCTCCACTTTTACTATGTTCATTTATTAGTTCTAATTATGCATGTATGTACACATATGTGTGTGTGTGTGCAGGCATGTGTCCAAGCATGCATGTGCACATAAATGTGTATTTAAAGCTACCTAGGCTTTAGTGAGTAGTAGTGACATTTCACTTCTGTCTTTCCTACTTGGTGCCTTCTTTCCCTTTATCAGTTTCTCCAACATGGACTGTGAATTCTTGTCCTGTTCTAGTCCTTAGAAGAACGTTTTTTAGAATTTTACCATTAGCTGTGGGCTTCTTCTTTCTGTTCCATAGCCTTTAGAGTACAGAGTATAGTCTTTGTATCTGTAATGTTCTTGCTTAGAATTTTGTGTTTTTATTGTGTGTGTCTATGCCATATATTTGTACTGTAGAGGCCAGAAGATAGTGTGTGTGTGTGTGTGTGTGTGTCTATGTCATGCGTGTGCACTGTGGAGGCCAGAAGTATGCCATGCATGTGCACTGTGGAGGCCAGAAGATGGCAAAAGATTCCCTTGAGCTGGAATTAACAGCTACCCAACATGGGTTCTGGGAAATGAATTTGGATCCTCTGGAAGAGCAGGAAATGCTCTTGACCACTGATCCAGCTCTCCAGCCCCTAGAGGGGTTTTGTTGTTTGTTTTTAAATCTTGAAAAGATGGCAGTTTTGTGAAATTTCTTTTCTGTCTGTTGAGATGATTGATGATTTTTATCTTTCATTCTGTCGATGTGGTGCATCACAAATACTCACTGAGCTGTCCCCTCCAGGCCCTGTTTTGGTATTTTAATTGACAATTTTGTAATATGGTGGAACCTGGTATTTATTTTTCCATGTACTTGTGACCAAAAAAAAAAAAAAGTGGAAGTAAATGATTTTCAAATAGCTTTGCTGCTGTGGGTACAGTATCTTAAAGCATACTTAAAGAATAAGGTACCTGTCTTAGTTAGGGTTTCTATTGCTGTGAAGAGACACCATGACCATGACAACTCTTATAAAGGAAAACATTTAATTGAGGCTGGCTTACGACTCAGAGGTTTAGTCCATTATCATCATGGTGGGATATGGAGGTGTGTAGGCAGACATGGCGCTGGAGAGGTCGCTGAGAGTTCTCATCTTGATCTACAGGCAACAGGAAGTGAACTGTTACACTGGGCATGGCTTGAGCATATATGAGACCTCAAAGCCCACCTCCATAGTGATACACTTCCTCCAAGAAGGCCACACCTACTTCAACAAGGTCACACCTCCTAATTATGCCACTCCCTATGAGCCAAGCATTTAAACACATGAGTCTATGGGGCCATACCTATTCAACACCACAGAATGTTGTAGAATATTATTTTAGGGTGTGTTACTTTTGTTTATATTGCATTTGTTTAACTCTGTAAAGCTGTGATACTTTGCCTGTCTAAAGCACTTGATGGTCTAATAAAGAACTGAATGGCCAATAGCAAGGCAGGAGAGAGAAATAGGTGGGGCTGGCAGGCAGAGAGAATATATAGAAGGAGAATCTGGGAGGAGAGAACAAGGAGAAAGAGAAGAGGGATGACACCAGGGGCCAGCCATCCAACTATACAACCAGCAATGGAGTAAGAAAGAAAGGTATACAAAAATAGAGAAAGGTAAAATCCCAGAGGCAAATGACAGATGGGTTCATTTAAAGTTAAGAAAAGCTGGCATGAGCTGGGGGGGTGGTGGTGGTGGTGGTGGTGGCGGCGGCGGCGGCGGCGGCGGCGGCGGCGGCGGCGGCGGCGGCGCACGCCTTTAATCCCAGCACTCGGGAGGCAGAGCCAGGCAGATCTCTGTGAGTTCGAGGCCAGCCTGGGCTACCAAGTGAGTTCCAGGAAAGGCGCAAAGCTACACGGAGAAACCCTGTCTCGAAAAACCAACAAAAAAAAAAAAAAAAAGAAAGAAAGAAAGAAACAAGCCAAGCTAAGGCTAGGCATTTATAATTAAGAATAAGCCTCCATGTGTGATTAATTTTGAGCTAGTTGGTGGGCCCCCCCAAAAGAGCAAAAACATAACAACATTTTGGCATCTAATGTGGGGCTCAGATTTCCATAGTGCCTGAGAAAGCTTAAAACAACAACAACAAAAAAACAAAAAACAAAAAACAAAAAATGATATGGCTCCTTTAAGAGTTTCTGCCTGCCAGCAAGCCCTTGAGCAACTAGTATGTTAAGTAGGAACAAAAAAAAAAACTAAGTAAAAATGCCTGCCACAGTGCAAGCATCAGCATTTTAGAACTCTAGGAATGTTGAAATTCCTGGTCAGACAAACCTCCAACTGGTCGTGAGTTTCACACTTGGTTTTCATGACCCGAGAAGAAGGCATAGCCACCTGAGAGCTGCATGCTAAGGATCCAGTGTAGGTTAGCAATTAAAGGTTTGCTCACCTGGTCCAAAAAGTCTGAAGATACACAATAAAAGAGGTCCAGATGGAAAAAAACTCTAAACAGGTTACAGTGTGTTTAACTACGTGTGTAGGCTTAAGAAAAGAAAAAAGGGTATAGCATAGAAAGAAATGAAAAGTTTAAAAACATAATAAAGTATTTAAAGAGAGTAAAGGTAATATGAAAGAAAAAGCCACATAAGATGGGAAACACATAGGGAGTCTGAATCCTGTATAGTATTGTGTTGATTTTTTGAATTTTTTGATTGTTGAAAAGCAAAGGACAGCTGCAAAGAGATCTGGAATTGAAAGAGGGACTGTTGAAATAAATCAGCCTGTATACTTTAGGAATGCTTTAACTTTTAAAAAATCAAAAAAATATATTTGTCAAATGGAAATTAAAAATGCTTTGGAGTTTTGTTCCCATGGGAGATGAGGGGTTGTGGATTCCTTCAGGGTTAACGTGGGTCAGGTTTCATCAGGCAAGATCTCCTGACAGGTGATATCTATCAGCAAAAATTATTGCTGGTTTTCTCAGGACTTGGTCATTATCTGAAATTTTCTCTCTGCGACCCTAACGATGCCTTTGTCAACAGACAGCAGGAAGCAGTTTAGAGAAAACTATGCCCACATTCCCAAGAGTGGGGGTTGTGCATCCATCTTGAGTCTTTGGTTATTTGATGGGTTACGGATGTTTGTTATCATTTAGGAGAATATAGAATATTGATACAAATTTAAAGTTATTTTTGTTACACCATATGTATGTTTCTACTCTTGTTTAAAGGTTTTTTGTATATTGATAAAAATTTAATGTTATTTTTGTTACAACATATTGTATATACATTTCTACTCTTGTTTAAGGTATTGTACCTATGCAGTTCATTTAAAAATGTAAGATAAAGTTCTAGTTTTTGAAAGCAATTATTATTTATTATATAGGACAATCAAGAAACATTGTCAGTAGTTGTTTATAACAATCAAATTTGTAGATATGTTAGGTATGTTTTCTAGGTTAAATAGATACATTTTAGTCTTTAAATGCTTCAAAAACCTATAAAATATGGCATTTAAAATGTTTTGTTAATTTAAAGTTTTTTTTTTTTTTATGACAATGAGACACATCTGCTCCTAGCAGCACCAATTTACTACGAAGATTGTGGGTATTGAAGAAACTCCTTGTGGAGTTTGCTTTCATTGTGGCAAGGTTAGCCACTGGGCAAAAAAACTGCTCTTGCCTTTGACTGCTGACAATGTGCTGTGCAGACTGGACATGCAGGACACAGAGGAAAAAGACTGTTGAACTTTCCCAAAACGAGGCAGAACAGTCCTTCAAAATTCCTGCTTCACAGAAGAGTCTGCCAGATATTTTGCAGGACACAGAGAAAAGTGACTGATGAACTTTGCCAATACAAGGCAAGACAGTTCTTCAAATTTCCTGCTTCACTGAGAAGTCTGCCTGATACTCTAGGCCTGTAGGCTGAAGGTGAATGCCCCAATGTTGCAAGAGGAACTTTGGCTAACTTTCCAGGCAGTCAGATGTCTCTGTCGTTGCTGGAGTTTTGGAAATTGTTTGCAATGCACTTTTTGTTTACTCAAAAAATATTATCCTTCTGGGGCCTTTCATGGAGTTGAAGACTAGATAGTTATAGTTACGGTTTTTCTTAGTTATGATAGAGAGTAAATTAGGTATAAAACTTTAGATTCATTAAGATAGGATAAATAATGGAGTATTTTAATTTACCAAACACAAATGAACTGGAATTCATTACATTGTGAATATAGTCTTTACTTGATATTTGTTCTTATAGTGTACAATCTTATTATGTTAAAGTTAAAAACCTCTCATTTTTTTTGTTTAGACAAAAAGGACAATGTTGTAAAATATTATTTTAAGGTGTGTTACTTTTGTTTATGCTCTGGAACATTTGTTTAATGATGCAAAGATGTGTTTGATTAAATAAAATTCACCTGTAGTCAGGAGGCTGAGTCAGCAACTAGCTGACAGGAAGTGATAGGGAGAAGCCAGATGGAGAAGGATTTTTAAGTAGGGGTGAGGAGAGGCATGAGGGCTCTTTGGAGGCTTGAGCAAGGAGGGGAGGGGAGCTCCTTGCTATTCAGCATCTCTGAGGAGCAGAATTCTACCTTAACCTTTGACTCTTGAGTTCTTTAGAAGGACAGAGCTTTAGTTAAGTTCCCTTGTAGCTTTGAAAGAGTTGGTGCCTGAGGGAACAGAGTTTCTTCGGGCTGTGGCTCTTGCAGCCTAACCCTGCTGGTAGTGGCGGAGTTGCAGTTGCTGATTCGGACAGCAGTGGCTTAAAAGGCAGCAACCATTGTTAAAAAGGACAACAACAGTACTGTAGACAGCCCCTTAAAGACTGCTAGGCTCCTCAGTGAGAGCGGCTTAGGACATTCTGTGCATTTGGTTTCGGAACCCCCAACACTGAATATTTCTGACGTCTGCCCATTGGATGCCACGCAAGACTTTGCAACAATTGCAAGCTCTCTACCTGTCTGAAACATCTCTGTCCCTGCAATGGGCTCACAAACATTGAATGTGATTAGTGTCTCATTTTTGTCCTTTTGCTTATGAGACAAACTACTCACATTTCATTACTTAAATTGACAGAAGATTTTCGTTCCCCAAACAAACAAGTCTCCCAATCTCTCCTTTCCTCCTTCTCTCTCTTCCTTCCTCTTACCTCATTCCATTCTTTTATTTTGTTTTTCTTTTTGAGACATGGTCTCATTATGTAGTCTTGGCTAGTCTTGAACTATCTATATAACCCAGACTGGCCTCAAACGTGGTGATCCTCCTGTGTCTACCTTCCAAGGACTAAGATTCCACATGTGCCGTACCTAGCCTTATCACGTCTGGTCATTAGCCATCGTGTGCCTGGCTCTCTGTTACCTGCCTTTTGTGGGCCTTTTCTTGTTGTGTCAGGTGAATTCTGAGAGTGACTTCATTTTATAGATAATGAACAATTGAGTGTAAAATATGTGGTTAAAATCCATGTGGTATTTATCAGTTACATTCTATGTGTAGGTACTGAGATAAATTCATGAATGAGACAAATATATATATTTTTTTCTTCAAGGAACTTGAAGTTAGAAAGGTCAAAAATTTAACCCAGTGACTGTTGTTGGCTCAGTGAAAGCATTTACTGAGCAAGCCTGTTGACCCCAGTTCAATCCCTAGAATCCACATAAAGGTAGAAGGAGGAAACCGACTCCCAGAAGTTGTCCTCTGACTCCCACACACACAACTGTGGGACTTAAATTCTCTCTCTGACTCTTTACACACATACAGTAATTTTCAAAAATCAAATATGTTAAATGATTTTTAACACAACTATTTCTATAACAGCACACTGCCCCCTACTTCTGCTTCGATTATAATCTGGAAGGCAACTTTAGTCAGCCAAATCAATCCCGATTTACGAAGTGTAGGAGCATTCAGAAGGCATCCATACTATGCAATCGCTTTTCCAGTCTTTCTCCTCCTCGGGGCTGCTGGGGCCCATGCTCACAGCACCCTCTAGTCACTGCAGATGACATCATCAGCACTAGTGCACAGCCTGCGTGGCCTGAACTGAGCAGGAGCCCGGCTCTTCCTGGGCGGTCTTCTTCCTCTTTGCTAGCACTTCGCCTGGGGTGCAGACTCCATCAGACACCTGCTTTGATGCGGCTGTTGCAGCTTTCAGCAGGACCAGTACTCCTTCCTTCTTCCTCTCCCTTTCTTCCTTCTGTCTCTTCCTCCCTCCTTCCACTTGTTTGTCCCTTACGCTCACTCATACAGTGTCTTTAAGAAGGTTTTAATTTATTTTATGTGTATGAGTGTTTTGCCTGCGTGTAGATTTGTGGACCGCATGCGTGCAGTGCCCAGAAAGGCCAGAAGAGCATGTTGGAATCCTTAGAACTGAATACAACTGAAACTCAAGCCACCCCTAGGAGTGACAGATTTTGCTGGTCAGATTATTTGAAGCAGGAAGACCAGCTGTCAGTGTGGAGAGCACCGTCCGGTGGCAGCCCAGACGAAAGGACATGGAAGAAGGAAGGTTGGCTCTTCGCCTAGTTGGCCTCACTCTTGCTGCAAGTCCTTCTATCCTGCAGTATTGTTCTATTGTTACTTCTCTCAGCTTCCAATGTAGATCGAGACCCGCATTTTTTCCAGGGATCTTCCAAGTCTTCGGGGCCAGATTGAGACTGCTAGGACATCTAACTTCATGTCCAGCCTCACTGAGCAACTACTAGATTCTCGGCCTCTGCAGTGGGAGAAAGCTCTTATTGGACTACCTGGACTGCATCCTATAAGTCAGCCCAATAATACATGTATTCATTCAATCAGTTCTGTTCCTTTAGAGCCACCACGTGAGTGCTAGGATCGGAGCCCAGGTCCTCTGCAAGAGCAGTGAAGTGCTCTTAACCACTAGGTTATGTCTCCAGCCCTCATACATTTTTGAAAACTTACACTTTTCCAGTGATCAGTAAGACAGATAGATATTCCTGTCCTCAAGGGCAGTGCTAGTCAGCACTAACTCCATTCCCCTCTTTAAATTGCATATGCCCTCTATGATTTTTATACATGTCTACCCTTTGGTTACTGTGGTATTGTGAGAAACACTGGTGAATTAACATGGATATGCATTTACTTAAGATAGTCTTTCTTGATTGGTTTGATAATTCCAAGTTCATAAGCCAGTGTACAGTTCCTTGACTGCATTTTGTACAAAGGAGTACCACTTAAAAGTTTGCAATTCATTTTCCCACTTTCAGTCATTGAGAAGCATCCTCTGTGTGTGTGGGGGGGCACGACTCTTTTAATTTTTAATTTCCCCCCAGTGATTCCTATCCCATAAAACCTGGTAATTATGCGTGTTAGATCACATGAGCATAGCAGGAAAGGGGAAGGTTTCCCAAGTTAGATGAGTCAGAAATTTTCAAAAAAAAATGTTATTTCTCAAGATAAACTTTTACACCAAAACATGTTACTTGGGTGTGTAAAGAGCCCTTCCCATTTGATCATGAGTCACTGAGGGCAGAGACCACACCATTACCCTGTTTATGAGGCTGGCTCACCCTTAACCCTTTAGCCACCGCGAGTCGCTGAACTTAGCATGGTCTCCGGATTTATTGAATTGAACATGAAAGTAGAGGCTGGTTCTTACCAGCTAGAGTAAACAGCCTGTAGAAAGCATGTCCTGTACAATGGGGAACCCGGGTTCTGTTTCCCAGTTCTGTGAGGGTCTTGTGTTGTGGCCTGAAAGAAATCACAGCCTCAGTGGGGCCCAGATCTTTGAAAACTGGAAAAAATAGTAAGATTGTTTCAAGGTGTCTCGGCAGCTGCCAGACTCCTAGCACTGTTTGTAAAGCCTTTACTCTGGGTTTTAAATAAAGACAGCCTTGATTGATTTTATTTCAGAGTTTGAAAAAGACACCATTAGAAGACTGTCTGCAAACACTCTGGACATCTGGACGAGATATTGTGCGGTTAGATATGTGAGTTTTTGACTTACTGTAAACTGTTTTCTTACCTCTTTGAACACATCTCTCCCCCTCCTTGCTGTCAAGACCAGCTCACAGTACTGCTCACTAGTGCTGTTAGTTGGTTTTAGGTCTTTTCAGTCTCCACCGTCATCAAAACTCATAGTTGGTTGTGGTGGTATTGTGTTCCCCGAAATATTGTGCACCCTAATAAACTTATCTGGGGTCAGAGACAGAGCGGCCACAATATTAAACATAGAGGATAGGCAGTGGTAGCACACGCCTTTAATCCTAGCATTCCAGAGGTAGAAATCCCTCTGGATCTCTGTGAGTTCAAGGCCACATTGGAAATAGCCAGGCATGGTGACACACGCCTTTAATCCCAGAAAGCAGCCTTTAATCCCAGGGAGTGATGGCAAAAACAGAAAGGTATATAAGGCGTGAAGACCAGAAACTAGAAGCATTTGGCTGGTTAAGCTTTTAGGCTTTCGAGCAGCAGTTCAGCTGAGATTCATTCTAGATGAGGACTCAGAAGCTTCCAGTCTGAGGAAACAGGATCAGCTGAGAAGTCAGCCAGGTAAGGTTAGCTGTGGCTTGTTCTGTCTCTCTGATCTTCCAGTGTTCACCCCAATAACTGGCCTTGGGTTTGATTTTATTAATAAGACCCTCTAAGATTCTTGCTACAGTTGGTAGATATCAATCCATGGCTGGCAAAGGGGCATCCATAGGAAAGTATCTGACCCTGCTTTCAAGGATCCCTGGCCTAGTAGTAGATGAGTGTGTGTGTGTGTGTGTGTGTGTGTGTGTGTGTGTGTGTGTGCCTGTGTGTAACTAGAACTTGACCTGGTAGTCTGAACCCAATCATAAGCCAATGAGACATCAGGGCAGACCATGTTAGGTGTACAGATACCTTCTTAATTTCTCTTTTCTAATTACAGTTGTGCTCTGATAAGTTCAAACGAAGATTTGCTTTCCTGTCTGTCATTTTTTTTTTTGTCATCCCAGCTAGCTGGCAATTCACTGCACAGACTAAGCTGGCCTCAGAGTGACCGTGGTCCTCCTGCACCTGCTTTCCGAGTGCTGGGCCTGCAGTCAGTGGCCGAGAACCTGGCTTTAGTGGACTTTTGTTTATACTTTTGAGACAGGCTTTTACTAGGTAGGCCAGGAGCTTGGAACTTTGGATCTCCCTGCCTCAGTTCCCCTCTGACCATAACCTCCCTCCTGCAGAGATTACAGGTATGTTGTACCTGGATCTAATGATTTTTTTAAAAGTATTATTTATTCATTTAGTTGGTGTGTGAGAGGGAGTACAGGCATGCCTGTGGAGGTCAGAGGCCAACTCTGGGAAGACTTCTCTCCTACCACACTGTGGAGACTAGGGATGGGTATCAGGTCACCAGACTTGAGAGTTAGTGCCTTAACCTCTCCAGCCCTGGTGGGGATTTTTAACCATACACATCTTAAAGCTTTTGAGTCCTGCCTCCCATACCAGAGAGCTCTCTTGTTCTTAAAAGTCCTGTGCCCAGAAAGTACAACTAGGAGAGAACAGTGACTGATCCTGTGATCCACAGACACCGTGAGGGAGTCGTCATTGTCTTTTTCTTCTTTTTATTAATTAAATCTTGTCATTTATTTTACGTCCCAACTGCAATTTCCCCTCCCTCCTGTCCTCTCATCCCCTCCCCCACCTCCCCTCTACCCTCCTGCCTCCCCTCTACCCACCTGCCTCCCCATCCACTTTCTCTTCTGTCTCCCTTGACCCAGTGCTTGGCTGTGGGTCTCTGCATCTGCTGCCGTCAGTCACTGGATGAAGGCTCTGTGATGACAATTAGGGTAGTCACTGATCTGATTACTGGAGATGGCTAGTTCAGGCACCCTGTCCACTATTGCTAGGAGTCTTAGCTGGGTCATCCTTATGAATTCCTGGGAGTTTCCCTGGCACCAGGTTTCTCCTTAACCCTGAAATGCCTCCCCTCCCCTATCAAGACATCTCTTCTACTACTCTTCCCCTCCATCCTGCCCAACCCACCCAACCCCATCCATCATGTTCCCATCCCTACTGCCCAATTTATCCAGGAGATCTCTTCTATTTTCCTTTCCCAGGGAAATCCATGCATCTTGAGGGAGTCTTCTGGACACCTAAATACAGTCTCTGACTTTCAGAGTAAATGTGCCCATTCTGCTTGTTTGGTGTTACGTTGAAGAGTCCTCTGAAGAAATGGTGGTCATGGTCATAGGTAGTTTGCTGGTTGGTTGGTTGTTGTTACAATTGTTATTTTAGTGCTCCTTCTTGGCCAGGTGCAAGTTGATAGCTGATCTGAGTTTCCCAGGCCTAGTCACCATGCCGCCACCGCGTTACAGAACCAGCTGTGTCTCCACGGAGTCTATCTTCCGCTCTTGCAGGAGTGAAGGCTCGGCTCATTCTGTGGTTGAGCGAACAGTCGCGGAAGCATGTGTTCTACATTATTATTAATGTAATACAGGCTTGTTCTGGCACTGATTAAAAATCTGCTCTCCAGATACTTCTGTGTACAGTCATTATAGGCACAGAGTTGTTTTGTGTCTAGTTTCCAGGCTTTGCATGTTCCTTACACCTTGCAAATATGGACTGATGTCCTCTCATGCAGTGGTGGGCCATGAAGGAGCCTTGCTCCCTGACAGTTGTGCTTCACATTAGTAATGGTAACTTTTGAGTGAAAAATAGAGATGTCTCTATTCCTGCCTGGTGAAAGCTTCCAACGTCTTTTGAATATCTTCCTTTGAGGGGATAGTTCACACATCAGGTTTTGATTCCCATGCAGTTATTTTCCATTCTGAGAGGAGCCAACTATTATCCTAAAAGGTCAGTATTTGGTTTCTGGACTTAATTGAACAATCGAATTTCATGCCTGTTTTTCTTTAACTACAAAGTTCTATTATAAATGTAGATGTCTTTCACTTTGGTATAGGTAGATGCTTGGTGCTCAAGAAGACTAAACAGAGTGCTAGAGTTGGCCATTTCTTTACTCTTACTACACACACACACACACACACACACACACACACAGTAATAATAACAAGTAGATGAAAATTTAAAAGACCCCAGGTTTCATCCTTAGCTTTTTAAAAAAAGGAAAATTTCATAAGCATCACTCTTAGGAATCTCTCTGTCTCCCTGTCTCTCTCTGTCTCTCTGTCTCTCTCTCTCACTGTGTGTGTGTTTGTGTGTGTGTGTGTGTGTGTGTGTATGTGTCTATGTCTGTCTGCCTTTCTGTCTCTGTCTGTCTCTCTCTGTGTGTCCTGAGGATTGAAGGTAGGGCCTCACTCATGCTAGGCAAGCTCTGTACTAGTGAATTACATCATAGTCTCTTTTAATTTTTTTTTTCCCCAATCTGGGCTGATCTTAAGTCATTCTGCACCTCAGTGAGATCATAGATTTTTGGTCTTTCCGTCTCAGGTTCCTAAGTAGCTGAGATCATAGGCCTACAACATCACACCTGGCTTTCTATGCACTTTGGATAAGAAAGCTAACATTTTGGTGGCGCACGCCTTTAATCCCAGCACTCGGGAGGCAGAGCCAGGTGGATCTCTGTGAGTTCGAGGCCAGCCTGGACTACCAAGTGAGTCCCAGGAAAGGCGCAAAGCTACACAGAGAAACCCTGTCTCGAAAAACCAAAAAAAAAAAAAAGCTAACATTTTATGTGTTGCAGAAAGCTTCAGTGGAAACACAAATGCCCAGGTTCAAATCCAACCTCCACCACTGGTTGAACTGTGTGACATTAAGTAAATGGTTTATTCTCCTGATGCCTCATCTTTATCTGTACAGTGGAGACAATGATGATAAACAATGATGGTGATGGTAGTGATGTAACTTGGAATTCAGTGTTTTAGAGATCTCTGGGATGGCAGCAAGAGATTTGCAGACCCAATGTCCAGTGAAACAGTCTTAACTGCTGGACAGGGTAAGAACACAACCACTTGAAATTTCTGGAAATTGTTTAAAGGGCATTCAACAACCTAACATATTTATTCAACAAAATCCATGTATGGAAGATCAACAACCAACAGTGGTCCTTAATTGAAACTCCACACAGGCAGATATGCTTAAGAGATGGAGTGATCAGGCCCCTGGGGCTCCAGTCCAGGGATATAGTGTTTCCCAGGGGAGACATTTCACATCCCTTCTAACCCCAATTCACAGAGGCTCACTATTTTCCTGGTTAGTGCAGACAGGAGATTGGGGTTACCACCTTCATCCAGTCCCCACTCATAAGCAAGAGAACTATTCAGATCTCTGCTCATAAAGCAGAGGTATCCCTCCAAGAGAGACAGGCCACTGTCCAGCAGCCTCAGTGTCAATGAGGAAAGGCAGCCAGGAGGGACAGAGGATGCAATGTTCTCCTCGCAGAAAACAAACTTCTTTGACACACAGTGAGGGAAAGTTCACGCCTTTCTCCAAAACAATGGAGACTTGGTAAGAACTTAAGAGCTGTATTTGACTGACAAGGTAAAACCTCAGGCCAGCTAATCTACTAGTCAGAACTAGGGGAAAGATAACTACGAAGAACATTCCTGAAGTGGGGGAAGAAAATCTCTCACGGACTGGCCTCAAAAAAAAAAAAAAAAAAAAAAAAAATACCTTGCTTGAATTTAATTAGGTCAAATTGTGGTGCAATTTATGTCCTAGGGAATTGTTGGAAAGGAGAGAACAGTCATCAGGCCGTTGGTGGAGGCCAACAGCTGGGCTGTGATGTAATAGAGAAGGACAACTGAACAGAGTCAGAAAAGGAGACAAAGAGCTCTGCTGAAGCCACCGCCATCCCAGGGTAGCAGCACATGCCAAGGTTTACACAGAGGAGCCCCAGCAAGGGAAAGATGTCATGAAGACTGGAGCCAAGTCAGTGAACAGGTAAGAGAAGAGAAGTCCTGTAAAGGGGGGAGAGGTTAGTATCTGGAATTTCTCTTGTCATCTGATTTACTTAAAAGATCTTGTCTGCAAAAGGTGAAGGAAGCGGGGAGAGGAAGGAGGAAATAGGAAAAACTAGAAGACAGGTAAATATGCAAACAGGTGAAACAGTGCGGCTCATACACAGAAAACACAGAACACAACTGGCCAGTAAGGGGCCTAAATGTCAAATTCTACAGCTACTTCGAAACAGCCATTATAGAGTCGTTTTTTAAAAAGCCGGGTGTTGGTGGCGCACGCCTTTAATCCCAGCACTCGAGAGGCAGAGCCAGGTGGATCTCTGTGAGTTCGAGGCCAGCCTGGGTTACAGAGCGAGATCCAGAACAGGCACCAAAACAACACAGGGAAACACACACACACACACACACACACACAACAACAACAACAACAACAACAAAAGAAATGAAACAATGCTTAAGTAAACCAATCAAAATGTCTCATCAGCGAATGTGGGTAAATAGACAAAATTAAAAGACAGTAACCAAATACAGTTGAAGAGTCCTATGGAGATGAAAGTCCGTCCCTAGACAGATGAAGGGTGAATTATTTTAATATACCTCTGTCTATTTTTAGAGGCAGAGTCTAGTGGGAAGGACTTTGCAACATAAAGAGCAGAAAACAACAGCAGAAGTAATAATAGTGGAGAGAGAGAAGAGAATCTCAGAGAAACATGGACCAGCATTGTGTACGAGAACACACACACACACACAACAGGACTATCAGAAGGGGAGGCACAGCAACCCAGACAGGAAAAGATGCCCAAAGCAATGGAGGCTGAAAGTAGACTGAGTCTGATTAAATCAATCTAGATGACTCAAAATCCAATATGTCAGAACCATAAAGCAGAGAGCCCAACCAAGAGATATATGATACATTAAAATGTTTAAATAAAAGACAAGAAGAGGGCTAAAACGTGAAAGGGGCTTGCCGCCAAGCCTGACAACCTGAGTGAGTCCCTGGACTAAACCTCTGAAACTGTGAGCAAGCCCCAATTCAATGCTTACCTTGTAAGAATTGCCACGGTCACGGTGTCTCTTCACAGCAATAGAACAGTGACTAAGTCAGCCCCCCCATAGGCTTTCATATTTGAGGAGTAGGTGTGTCAAAAGCCAGGCCAGGCCAGGCCCAGTGTCTCGCTCTTTGCCTGCTGCCTGCTGCTCAGGAGGTAAAGCTCTCAGCTACTACTCCAGTACCACGCTGTCCTACTGCCTGCTGTCACAGTCGCCCATGATGTTTATGGACTACCCCTCTGAAAGCAAGCCCTCACTGCATGTCTCCCTTTATTAGTTGTCTTGGTCACGGTGTCTCTTCTAGCAGTAGAACAGCAACTAATACGCTAACCTAAGTTTGGCAAAAGACAATGTAGCTCTGTGGTAAGGCCAGGAACAATCCCTCCAAAAAAAAAAAAAGAGAAAGAAAAGAAAAAAAAAAAGGAGGAGGTGGCTGGAGAGATGGCTCAGAGGTTAAAAGCAATGGCAGCTCTACCAGAGGTCCTGAGTTCAATTCCCAGCAACCTCATGGTGGCTCACAACCATCTGTAATGAGATCTGGTGCCCTCTTCTAGCCTGCAGGGATACATGCAGGCAGAATACTGTATACATAATAGATAAATAAATAGCTCGTAGCTGTAGTCAAAATTATTAAAGAAAATATTATAGGAAGGAAAATATGTACTTAATAGTGTAAGGTAAGGGAAAATTCCAATAGGGGCAGAAACTATAGAAAACACAAAGCAAGGTAACAGATGTGAATCCATGTCCATCAATAACAAAATTAAATGTAATAGATTAAACAGAGATATCAGACTAGATGCAAAAAATAAGACCTAGAAGTATGTTGCCCACAGGAAGTACACTTTAGGTGCAGTGGGTATGGCCTTGTTGGAGAAAGTATGTCACTGTGGGGGCGGGGTTTGAGGTTTCCTATGGTCAGGATATACCACAGTGTCTGAGTCAACTTCCTGTTAGATGTAGGACTCTCAGCTACTTCTCTAGTACCATATCTGTCTGCACGCCACCATGCTCCCCACCATGTGGATAATGGACTGAGCCTCTGAAACTGTAAGTAGACACCCCAATTAAATGTTTTCCTTTATAAGAGTTGCCATGGACACGGTGTCTCTTCATAGCAATAGAAACCTTAACTAAGACAACACTAATGATTTAAAAAGAAAGAAAGAGAGAAGGGGAGAAAGAGAGAAAGACAGACAGACAGCAAGAAAAAGAATGAAAGAAAGAAAGGAAGGAAGGAAGGAAGAAAGAAAGAAAGAAAGAAAGAAAAAGAAAGAAAGAACAAAAGAAAGAAAAGAAAGCTGGAGTGACCACACAATATTAGGAAAGAGACTTTAAAGCAAAAATTTCTTTTCTGGAGAAAAAGATTGATCTTTTATAATGGTAAAGCTTTCCTTATTTGTTGTTTAAAAAAAAAAAAAGAAGCCGGGCGGTGGTGGTGCACGCCTTTAATCCCAGCACTCGGGAGGCAGAGCCAGGGGAATCTCTGTGAGTTCGAGGCCAGCCTGGGCTACCAAGTGAGTTCCAGGAAAGGCACAAAGCTACACAGAGAAACCCTGTCTCGAAAAACCAAAAAAAAAAAAAAAAAGAAAGAACTTAAGCTACAAGAAAGATACAATAATTATAAAAGCATATGTATCCAGCAATAGAAATCCAAAACACATGGAAGGTGAAGGGCTGGGAATGTGGCTCAGTGATGGATTTCTGGCCTAGCATTCATGAGGTCTTAAAAAAAATGGAGGGGCTGGAGAGATGACTCAGCAATTCAGAGCACTTGTTCCTCTTGCAGAAGACCCAGGTTTGATTCCCAGCACCCACACAGTAGCTTACAACCACCTGTGACTCCAGTTGTAGGGGACCCAGTGCCCCTTTCTGACCTCTTCAGTCACCAGGCATGAGTGTGGTGTGCATACATACATGCAGGCAGCACACGCATGTACATAGAGTAGAATACATCTTCTTTTAAAAAAAAATAGAAGAAACGGTTTTAGAGATATCAATGACTCCTTTTTAAAAACAGTTGATACAACAGGCAGATCAATAAAGAAAAAAAAATTGACCAGTACCAATTATGAACTACCTAGAGCTATCAGACGTCTCTGGAATGTGTCATTCAGCTAAAGCTGTGTGCACACTCCTTTCAAGCCACAAGGAAGGCCATAAAACAGGCACTGTAAGTTTACAAGGAGCCAAACAGTACAACAGACATCCTCTGGAAATGGAGTTGAACTTAGAATTCAACAACACAAAGAAGTTTGGACTTTCCTGCACAGGTGACAATTAGTTTCACACACCAAAAATAACCAATAACCAAAGAACAGTACCCCAGGGAAATGAAGAAATGCTGTGAACCGAATGAAACGGAGGTTTCACTAAAACCTATGTATACAGTGAGATACTGTTTGGAGGACAATTTACAACTGTAAATATACAAAAATGAAGGATTAATGGCCTACTCTTCCAATTTAAGGCACCCGAGAAGGAAGAGCAAACTAAACCCAAAGTAACATAAAAAGAAAATGAAGATTACAGTAGAAATTATTGGAATGGAAAAATAAAGAAAAATCAATTTTTCAAAAGTTGATTTTCAAGAAGGTCAGCAAAATTCTCATCAATAGGTAGGTTAACCAAGCCAAAAAAAAGGGGGAAAAGAAAGAAAGAAAAAAAGAAAGAAAGAAAGAAAGATTCTAAAATCAGACATTAAAGTGGGGTGACATGTTACTATCAAACACTCCAGAAATAATAAGGATTATAAGAGAATACTGTAAGTAACTACATCTAGAAAATTAAATAGCCTGTAAAAATGGACAAGTTCTTAGAAATTCACAAGCTACTAAGCAGAGTTAAAAGAAATAGAAATCTGAGTAATATGTGGAGCATGATGGCCATGGTGTGGAGCATAATGGCCACGGTGTGGAGCATGGTGACCATGGCGTGGAGCTGGACTCCCAGCGCTTAGTGACTGAGGAAGAAGGAGGATGCACCATTACTGTGAATCCATTCTGGGCTACATAAATTCCAAGCCAACCCAGGCTACAGACCAAGGCCCTGTTCCAAAAACCTACCAAACAAAATAACAACAAAAACCAAGTAGAAATCATAGACATACCATAGACAATAACAAATAATTGAATTAGCAATAAAGACACTGCCCAGCAGATGAGCCCAGGACCAGATGAAATCATCAATGACTTCTAACAGACTTTTAATGCTGATCTTAAAAAATTCTCCTGCGAAATATAAGAGGAGGGAACACATCATAGTTTTTTTGTGATATGAGGATTTTTCCAACACCACACACACAAAATAACATACAAAGACATAACAAAGTAAGTTACTACAGATAAGCTAATTTGCTATAGAGATGCAAAAGTCCTCAACAAAGTATTAACAAATTGATTCCAGCACCTTATAAGATGTGTTTTATATCAAGACGAGGTGGGATTTACCCCAAGAATGAAAGGCATAGTTAGTATATGAGGATCAAGTTATATAACATACATCAGTTGACCAAAGGAAAAAACAAAGCATTTGATAAAATTCAACACTTCTTCATGGCGAAAAAAATATAACCAAGAAACTAAGAATAAACTAGAAGGGAAACATCAAGAATGAGAGAAGGACTGGGCGGTGGTGGCGCACGCCTTTAATCCCAGCACTCGGGAGGCAGAGGCAGGTGGATCTTTGTGAGTTCGAGGCCAGCCTGGTCTACAGAGGGAGTTCCAGGAAAGGCGCAATGTTACACAGAGAAACCCTGTCTCAAAAAATAAAAAAAAAAAAAGAAAAAAAGAAAAAAAGAATGAGAGAAGGAAATCACCAAGAGAATAAAGAATAGAGAATGCAAAAGAATAAAGAAAAGATCTGAAGGGAAAAAAAGAAACTAAGAATAGAAGGGAATTAATTGGTCAGATTAAGCTGCCTATTAAAAATCAGTAATCGGAGGCTGGAGAGATGGCTCAGTGGTTAAGATCACTACCTATTCTTCCAGAGATCCAGAGTTCAATTCCCAGCAACCACATGGTGGTTGAGATCTGGCATACATGCACACAGAATACTGTATACATAATAAATAAATAAATCTTAAAAAAACAATAATTGCTATGATGCTTTATAGTTAAAGCCTAAAGCTTTTTCTGCTAAGATACAAAAAGAAAAAGATGTTCCCTTTCCACATCTACTTAACCTTGTGGATAAGTTTCCACCCAAAATCACTGAGCAAGAAAATGAAATAAAAGACATTCAGATTTAAAATAATTAGAATTCTCTTTGCAGACAATATGATCTGGCATATAGGCAATCTAAAAGAATTCAGTAAATCCTATTGGAATTTGCAAGCAATCAGATCATATAAGAAATTCCATTCTTTTTGTCTGCTTGTGTATTATGTATGAATGATTTGAAGATGACATTAAGAATATCATATTAAGATTATGATATTAAAAAGATGACCATTTGAAGCCTGGCGGCAGTGGCGCATGCTTTTAATCCCAGCACTTGGGAGGCAGAGCCAGGCAGATCTCTGTGAGTTCAAGGCCAGCCTGGTCTACAGCACGAAATCCAGGGCAGGCACCAAAACTACATGGAGAAACCCTGTCTCAAAACACACACACACACACACACAAAAAAAAAAGACCATTTGAAATATAAAAAGAATAAAGTGCTTAAGGATATTCTTCATGAAGTAAATGTAAAACACGAAAACTATGGGAAATGGTTGGAAGATACTAAGTTGAAATTTTAACATTGTTAAAGGGGCAACATCCTTTATCTTAGTTTCTTTTCCTATTTCTGTGATACAATGCCTTGACAAAAGGAACTTAAGAGGAAAAAAGATACTTCTCTCTCTCTCTCTCTCTCTCTCTCTCTCTCTCTCTCTCTCTCTCTCCCTCTCTCTCTGTGTGTGTGTGTGTGTGTGTGTGTGTGTGTAAGTTCATAGTTAAAGACACAGTCCATGGTGGTGGAGGGTCAAGGCTGCAGGGGTGTGAAGCAGTGGGTCCCATCTCATCCACAATCAGAAAACAGAAGAATGGATGCATGTTCAGCTTGCTTTCTCCATTCTGTACAGTCCAGAATCCCCACCCAGGGAATGGCCCTACCCACAATCAAGATGTGTCTGCCTACATCAATGAATGTAATCAAGGTAATCCCCCATAGGCACGACTATAGACATTTTTTTTTCTAGATTCGGTCAAGTTGACAATTAGCACAAACCATCACATCCTCCAAGTTCATCTACATGTTTAAGAAACCCCCACCAAGATTCCAACTGACTTTGCAAACATGACATGTGGTAAATAAATAAATACACAAATACGCTGATAAACAAATCAGAGGACCTGTGGGAGCCCATTCTCCGGTTCCTCGTGGCTTTACCCAGCAGGTCCACATAGAGGATGATTAGACCACGGGCCTGAGTGCAGGTGTCTGAGATGGTCTGCACTTGGCTGTGCTGGGGGAGGAGGTCTTTTGCTCCACCCCTTGGCGTCTCTATAAAAACCCTGGGGCAGAGACAGTCGGGGCCCGTTGGAATAGGTTCCAGGCCCTCTCGAGGCTATCCTTTATTTTCTATCTGTTTATCTCCGCGATATTCTCCGCAATAAATCCTTCTATCTAATATTTCCTGCTGCTCGCACTCAAGAAAACTCTGGGGAACTGTGGGGGTGGTTGGGTAAACGCCCCACAGAATGGCGCCATGAACAGGGACCAAAGAAAAAAAAGGACTAAAGAAAAAAGGGGGGACTAAAAAAGAAGGGGGGACTAAAGACAAATGAACAGGGACTAAAGACAAAGTAATAGGGACTAAAGATAAAGGAAAATAATAGTTTTATTACAGAGTTTTTGGCGAAAGTGCTGAGTTCAGCCCTGCCAGTGGATGAGGCATGCCGGTGTTATGGAAAATATATATTTTATATATATATATTTTTGAGAGGCAGGGGTTTTATCCTCGAGAGAAAAGGAAAGCGGACTGGAAGGATGTCCGATGCTGCAGCGAAATTCTCTTCTGTCAAAATTTTCTATATTCTATCCCTTTCTCAATTTCTGTGAAAAATAAGTATAAGGCATAGGGTAGTAAAATAGTGTAGGAAAAACTTAGAAGTGTAAGATTGTGTAGGAAAAAAATAAGTAAGGCAACTAGACAGAAAAACTTCAATTTTCTAACTTTGGGGGCTATAAACGCAAACTGGGGAAAAAAAAACTTTCTTTGGGCTTTTTGGGTAGTAAAAAAGCTCTTCTTTGAGCTTATGGGGAAGAAAAAGTTTCCTATGGAAGCTTTTGACCTGGGGACAGCTGAAATGCTAAGTCCAAGCGGCAGGAGAAAGTAATTTCTCCCTGAGGCAAAAATGGGGGTGTAAGAAGTCAAAGTTTAAAGTTGGGAAGTTTTGGGAAAAGTTGGTCTTTCTTCTGGGGAAAAAAATCTTTCTCTTAAACTAAAAGCTTTTCTTGGAAAACTTGGGAACTCTCTAAAAAGCCTTAATCTTTCTCAAAAGCTCTCTTAAACTTAAAAACTAAAGCCTTTAACTTTCTCTCAGAAGGACAAAAATTAGAATCACCTGGAGATATTAGTATGGGGACCACCTGTGATTAGCTCAAAGGGAAAACAACAAACCTCTTAAGACAGCAAAACCTCTAAGTTCTCTTTCAAGCTTTAAAAATCCTCCCTGCAATGCAGGAGGCAGGGACAAGTTCCTTAAAAAACCTCTTCTAAGCTCTCTTTAAACTAGTAAAAGACAGTGGGTCAGAATACCCTGAGGGAAACGCTTGGGAGAGTGTAGGTAAAGAGCTACAGAGAGCCCAAAAGGGCAGGAAACTTTACCTGAGAAAAGCAAAAAAGTCAAGCTTCTCAGTTACAACCGAGCTGAGGCATCAAGGGTTTTGTTTCTGAGTGAGCATTTCAGAATGAAAAGGTGCTCCTAATCGTCCTTATGCAAAGATCCCCTGAAGCAATGCAAACTGTTAGCATTGTATCCTCACTTCTGACCAAAAACCCAGAGGCGACTGGCCAGCGTCTCTGAGTTGGGGTGCATTTCGGGGATACTAGGGTTCCTGCAGTTGCAAACTTCCTGGAGCACAGAGCTGAGGCAGGAAGGTGCAGGACCCAGGGGAAGATTGCTAATGAACAAACAAAACTAAAGCCAGTGAGAATGGCACAGTTGTCCACTTTCCTACAAGTCCCAGGTTGGTAGGTCCACAGCTGCAAAAAGAAATCTGAGAAAAAGCTTTCCTATCAGAGTAAGGACCTTTCTGGGAAAAGAGTAAAGCTGAACTGTGTCTGAAGCAGTCGTGCTGCTGAGTCAGAATGCTGTCTGGGGAGAGAGCCCAGCCAGGGCAGAACAGAACTATCCAGGAGTAAAGTTTTCTTTTCAGTCAGAGAAAGCACCTCTTTGAGAAAAGCTTTGTTTCAACTGACTCCCTGAGATGGAGTGTGGCCCTAAGGGGTGATTGCCTCTGGCGTAAGCTCTGTCCTTGAGCACCCAGACAAGCAAATGCAACCCACTGGGGGACTGGGCCAGGTGAATGTCTGATAAGGTAAAACACCTGTCCTAATGGGAGTTTAGAAATGGCAAAAACCTCCCTTGTTAGATTTTCAGTCTGTACGCAAACCACACAGACCCAGAAAACAAACGGACAAAAAGTCCCTACCTTCAGTAGCAGGGAAAGCCGCCACTGTAGTGTCGGAAACTGTTTCTGGGGTAGAGGGGATAAACTGAGACCAAACTGGGAACTGTCTGGGAGAAAGACTCTAAAGAAACAGAAGGGACCGATTCCTCCCCAGAAAAATATGACCTGAAAAAGCTGCTAGAATTTGAGGCAGATTCGGGGGGGAGAAAAAAAAGCCCCTACTTCCAAGGGCAGCTAGCAGAGGTACAGAGCCGCAGATACCTGAAGCTCTGCATCTAGGGAAGGAAGGAACAAGCAAAATGAGATAGATCAGTGGGAGAAAATCTCTCTGAAAGAGCTATGAAAAAACTCTGTTAATGTTTTTCACTGACTGGCTAAGACAAACACAAGCCCCGAGGAAAGTTGCTATCAGAAATTGCCCACCTCAATGCGCGCTAACGAGGCAGGTGTAGTTCTGATTTGGGGGCCAGTGTCAATTAAAGGAGAGACACCTGATAAAGCCAGCTGAGGAGAGACCAGAAACCTCCCAATGTCCCATAATTGAAAATGTAAAATGCCTGTTCAAATCTCCGTTGCAAAAGCAAAAAACTTTGTTCAAACCTCCCGGGCAAGAATTTGTAAGCAAGTCTGGTAAAAAAGAGAACCAGTTGACTCTCAGACCCGAAAAGAACTATGGGAAATGACTGATATAAGGGAAATGATATAAAGGACTGATTTAAGGGACTGATACTATTATGGACTGGTATAAGGGAAATGCATTCTGGGAAAGGTAGTTTTTCCGCTAAAGATGGCGACATTGCCCTGAAACACTTTTGTCAGCTCAAAAATGCGTTCATGGTAAAATTAATATACAGCTTTTAAAAGAATAAGGAGGAAAATCGTCTAAGAGTTTAAGTATCAGTTCCAATGAAAAATTGAAAGGATACGGAGCTAGGTGCTTCGCGGTTTGGGGCTCCATTGGTAAAATGCTTTATTTACTCTAATAGCTGTGCAAAGTTTTTGTGGTAGCTGGATGACAGAAAGCTACCTATAAGAGCAAACAAGCCACTTTAAAATCCTTAAGAAAGCAAGAGAAAGCAGTTTATACACTGAACGTTGTCTTAGATATGAAGAAACTTAAGTGAAATTAAAAATCATTTACCTTTTGAACAAACTGCCTGCAATGAGTAATTCCTTTGCAAATCTAATTAAGGGGATAAGAAACGGGCATTCAAAAAAAATGACTGCTTTATAGATGGGAAACAAACTTCAGAAAATCTAGCTGTCTTACAAAAGAGTTGCTTCACCTGAAAGTTCCTTATAAGAAATCAATGCTAAATATTACAGCTGCTAATAACATCAGGAGTTAAAGCTAATGAAGAGAAAACACTAAATACAGTTCGGAGTAGTGCCACTTGTGGCTTTACTAGCTCCTTTAGAAAAATACTTTATATCACCTAATAGCTGTGCGGTATTTGGCAAAGACCTTACAGCAGCTAAATACGGTAATTTCACCCTCAGTGTGAAGTGAAGTTATCCTGTAGAACAAACCAAAAGTACTGTTGTAATAGAAACATTTGTCTGAATTGAAGCACTTAGGGGAACTATTATGAATTTGGGTGAAGGGACAGCCTCTAGTTAAACACCGTCTACCGCTGACAGTGCATCTCTGCTGGGTCCAGAACGGCTGAGAGAACTGGCAACTTTGGAGTGTGGCATCATCCTGGGAAGGTTACAGTCCCCTAGCAACAACTATCACAATTCTATAACAACAACACTCACTAAATCCCAGTGCTTTATAACAAAGCTGACTATAAACTCTAAACTTAAGCAATGATGTACGTACTTCCTGTCTAGTTAAGAATCTTTCTAATAGAGATAGTGATAATAATTAAGAGTAAGAAATAGAAAAAGATGAAAATAAGATATGTAAGTTTATAAAAATTCTCTTGTTAGATCTGTGTTAAAAAATCTTTAGGTGTTTGCTAAGTTAAATATATGCTAATGGTAGCCCTATATAAGTGTAAAATAGATCTATAGATCCTTTAAGAATATAAGCTTGCAAGAAGTATCTAATGTAGTCTTAAGACATGTAGTAATAAGGTTGTAATAAGTAAAGATGCTAGTTGTAAATGTAAGTTTAAATAAGTACATAAGAAGTAATAAGAAATATATTTGCTAAAGTAGTTCTATAGTTTCCTTAAGGAGTATAAATAAGTAGATGTTAATACGTTATATGTGAGTTTGTAAAATGTAGATGTTGAATGTGAGTCTAAATGCTTTGCAAGGCAAAAGGTTATATGTGAGTTTGTAAAGTGTAAATGTTAAGTGTGAGTCTATTCTTAATGTATATGGTGAAAGAACCTGAGACATACAGAAGTTAGTGTCCTAGCAGACTGCAAAGCAGGCAGTCTGAGCGGTTTTTCAAAAGCTCCAGAAGCCGCTAAGAAGCTAAGAATGGCGGACGCCAGAACTAGCACAAGGCATCCGCAGCTGAGATTCATGGAAAATCAACGCAACACAGAAAAACCTGAGCTAACATCAAAAACGGTGCAGTTTAGAATACTACTGTACCTAAAAAGGTCTGTCTGTGAGAACAAAAGTTGCAGAGACGCTTGTTTGAACTAAAATTGTTAACGGCAAAAAGTTTTGGTTGAAAACCATCTCTTCATATTTGGAAGTGAAAGCCTGATACTAGAATTTATTTCTTGTTTGAACTTTTTGAACTTAAAATGAGATAAAACTACAAAGATTTTGGTTATGGATTTCTTCATATTTGGAAGGCTCGTACCAGAATTTATCATGTGAATTTTGGGACTTAAGAAATGAAATGAACAGTAGAGATTTCATTGCAATGGGACAATTTTGAGTTTATTCATAGTAATGACCTAGAACTGTTTGCTGGAATTGGGTTAAAAATGGAACTGTTTAAATGAAGAAATTTATTTCTACCTAGAATCAAGATGCAGTTTTGTGTATGCATATATGCTTTATTAACTGGTGATTCATGAATTGTTTTGTGGAACTGTTTATGTAAAATGGAATTACTTATGGAGCTGGTTTGTGTTACAAACGGAACTGTTTAAACAGAAGTTTGGGTTTTCTAACTAGGCTTGAGATTTTGCTTAAATTATAAAGAAAAGGGGGAGAGTTAATATTCCTTAGTCTAATTTCAAAAGTTCTTTGAGTGGATTAATGTCATATTTTGTTAGTAAGAAATGCAAATGGGGTATACTTAGAGATTGCTTTTAAAGTGTAAAGAGTTTTATTAAGAAACTGCTTTTGGATGTTTTGCTAAGTTTTCAAAGTGTTAATGGTTAGATTGAGAAGACTGCTTTTCAATATGGGTTTGTAGGAATTGTATGAGTTTCTTCTAACTAGGTTTGAGGTTTTCTTTAAAAAATTATAAAGAAAAGGAGGAGCTATGAGATTGAATTATGTTTGCAGAACCCTATTGATATTAATGCACCCTGGTTTTGTGGAGTTAAGGAAATATTTAAGTTTGATGTGAATACATCAAAGTTTTTCCTACGTTCTGTTAGCAAGAAAATTCAAATGATTGAGTTAAAGTTGTAAGACGGAGAAAATTGTTAACTATATATAGCACCATATATGCTAATTCAAATGGTTCTGTTAAGAGTTTGCTTTGAGTTGTAAGACTGAGAATTGTGGCTATGTATAGCAATGTTTATGTTAACCTGTTAATGGTAATGATGAAGCTAAGGGATTCTTTAAGTTTGTAGTCACCTTAAGAGTTTTTGGCTTAGAAAGGGCTTGAGGCAGCTAAGACTGCTGTAGTCACCTTGGACCTAATTCAAAAGAGAAATGCCATCTTTATTATCCTCTACTCCCATATTGGGAGGTATAACAGCTATGGAGATTGCTGTAAGCCATTAATAGTTATTTTTTTATATATTAAGAAAGGGGGACCTGTGGGAGCCCATTCTCGGGTTCCTCGTGGCTTTACCCAGCAGGTCCACATAGAGGATGATTAGACCACGGGCCTGAGTGCAGGTGTCTGAGATGGTCTGCACTTGGCTGTGCTGGGGGAGGAGGTCTTTTGCTCCACCCCTTGGTGTCTCTATAAAAACCCTGGGGCAGAGACAGTCGGGGCCCGTTGGAATAGGTTCCAGGCCCTCTCGAGGCTATCCTTTATTTTCTATCTGTTTATCTCCGCGATATTCTCCGCAATAAATCCTTCTATCTAATATTTCCTGCTGCTCGCACTCAAGAAAACTCTGGGGAACTGTGGGGGTGGTTGGGTAAACGCCCCACAGAATGGCGCCATGAACAGGGACCAAAGAAAAAAAAGGACTAAAGAAAAAAGGGGGGACTAAAAAAGAAGGGGGGACTAAAGACAAATGAACAGGGACTAAAGACAAAGTAATAGGGACTAAAGATAAAGGAAAATAATAGTTTTATTACAGAGTTTTTGGCGAAAGTGCTGAGTTCAGCCCTGCCAGTGGATGAGGCATGCCGGTGTTATGGAAAATATATATTTTATATATATATATTTTTGAGAGGCAGGGGTTTTATCCTCGAGAGAAAAGGAAAGCGGACTGGAAGGATGTCCGATGCTGCAGCGAAATTCTCTTCTGTCAAAATTTTCTATATTCTATCCCTTTCTCAATTTCTGTGAAAAATAAGTATAAGGCATAGGGTAGTAAAATAGTGTAGGAAAAAACTTAGAAGTGTAAGATTGTGTAGGAAAAAAATAAGTAAGGCAACTAGACAGAAAAACTTCAATTTTCTAACTTTGGGGGCTATAAACGCAAACTGGGGAAAAAAAAAAACTTTCTTTGGGCTTTTTGGGTAGTAAAAAAGCTCTTCTTTGAGCTTATGGGGAAGAAAAAGTTTCCTATGGAAGCTTTTGACCCTGGGGACAGCTGAAATGCTAAGTCCAAGCGGCAGGAGAAAGTAATTTCTCCCTGAGGCAAAAATGGGGGTGTAAGAAGTCAAAGTTTAAAGTTGGGAAGTTTTGGGAAAAGTTGGTCTTTCTTCTGGGGAAAAAAATCTTTCTCTTAAACTAAAAGCTTTTTCTTGGAAAACTTGGGAACTCTCTAAAAAGCCTTAATCTTTCTCAAAAGCTCTCTTAAACTTAAAAACTAAAGCCTTTAACTTTCTCTCAGAAGGACAAAAATTAGAATCACCTGGAGATATTAGTATGGGGACCACCTGTGATTAGCTCAAAGGGAAAACAACAAACCTCTTAAGACAGCAAAACCTCTAAGTTCTCTTTCAAGCTTTAAAAATCCTCCCTGCAATGCAGGAGGCAGGGACAAGTTCCTTAAAAAAACCTCTTCTAAGCTCTCTTTAAACTAGTAAAAGACAGTGGGTCAGAATACCCTGAGGGAAACGCTTGGGAGAGTGTAGGTAAAGAGCTACAGAGAGCCCAAAAGGGCAGGAAACTTTACCTGAGAAAAGCAAAAAAGTCAAGCTTCTCAGTTACAACCGAGCTGAGGCATCAAGGGTTTTGTTTCTGAGTGAGCATTTCAGAATGAAAAGGTGCTCCTAATCGTCCTTGATGCAAAGATCCCCTGAAGCAATGCAAACTGTTAGCATTGTATCCTCACTTCTGACCAAAAACCCAGAGGCGACTGGCCAGCGTCTCTGAGTTGGGGGTGCATTTCGGGGATACTAGGGTTCCTGCAGTTGCAAACTTCCTGGAGCACAGAGCTGAGGCAGGAAGGTGCAGGACCCAGGGGAAGATTGCTAATGAACAAACAAAACTAAAGCCAGTGAGAATGGCACAGTTGTCCACTTTCCTACAAGTCCCAGGTTGGTAGGTCCACAGCTGCAAAAAGAAATCTGAGAAAAAGCTTTCCTATCAGAGTAAGGACCTTTCTGGGAAAAGAGTAAAGCTGAACTGTGTCTGAAGCAGTCGTGCTGCTGAGTCAGAATGCTGTCTGGGGAGAGAGCCCAGCCAGGGCAGAACAGAACTATCCAGGAGTAAAGTTTTCTTTTCAGTCAGAGAAAGCACCTCTTTGAGAAAAGCTTTGTTTCAACTGACTCCCTGAGATGGAGTGTGGCCCTAAGGGGTGATTGCCTCTGGCGTAAGCTCTGTCCTTGAGCACCCAGACAAGCAAATGCAACCCACTGGGGGACTGGGCCAGGTGAATGTCTGATAAGGTAAAACACCTGTCCTAATGGGAGTTTAGAAATGGCAAAAACCTCCCTTGTTAGATTTTCAGTCTGTACGCAAACCACACAGACCCCAGAAAACAAACGGACAAAAAGTCCCTACCTTCAGTAGCAGGGAAAGCCGCCACTGTAGTGTCGGAAACTGTTTCTGGGGTAGAGGGGGATAAACTGAGACCAAACTGGGAACTGTCTGGGAGAAAGACTCTAAAGAAACAGAAGGGACCGATTCCTCCCCAGAAAAATATGACCTGAAAAAGCTGCTAGAATTTGAGGCAGATTCGGGGGGGAGAAAAAAAAAGCCCCTACTTCCAAGGGCAGCTAGCAGAGGTACAGAGCCGCAGATACCTGAAGCTCTGCATCTAGGGAAGGAAGGAACAAGCAAAATGAGATAGATCAGTGGGAGAAAATCTCTCTGAAAGAGCTATGAAAAAACTCTGTTAATGTTTTTCACTGACTGGCTAAGACAAACACAAGCCCCGAGGAAAGTTGCTATCAGAAATTGCCCACCTCAATGCGCGCTAAACGAGGCAGGTGTAGTTCTGATTTGGGGGGCCAGTGTCAATTAAAGGAGAGACACCTGATAAAGCCAGCTGAGGAGAGACCAGAAACCTCCCAATGTCCCATAATTGAAAATGTAAAATGCCTGTTCAAATCTCCGTTGCAAAAGCAAAAAACTTTGTTCAAAACCTCCCGGGCAAGAATTTGTAAGCAAGTCTGGTAAAAAAGAGAACCAGTTGACTCTCAGACCCGAAAAGAACTATGGGAAATGACTGATATAAGGGAAATGATATAAAGGACTGATTTAAGGGACTGATACTATTATGGACTGGTATAAGGGAAATGCATTCTGGGAAAGGTAGTTTTTTCCGCTAAAGATGGCGACATTGCCCTGAAACACTTTTGTCAGC